>NC_057743.1:39532297-39534317 GCF_004010195.1 Chiloscyllium plagiosum | reverse complement strand
GTGGTGACTTGATAGAGGTGTGCAAGATGATTAGGGGTTTAGATAGGGTTGACCATGAGAACCTTTTTCCACGTATGGAGTCAGCTATTACGAGGGGGCATAGCTTTAAATTAAGGGGTGGTAGGTATAGGACAGATGTTAGGGGTAGATTCTTTACTCAGCGAGTCGTGAGTTCATGGAATGCCCTGCCAGTAGCAGTGGTGGACTCTCCCTCTTTATGGGCATTTAAACAGGCATTGGATAGGCATATGGAGGATAGTGGGCTAGTGTAGGTTAGGTGGGCTTGGTTCGGCGCAACATCGAGGGCCAAAGGGCCTGTACTGCGCTGTATTTTTTCTATGTTTCTATGACAGGGTAAATACTGAGAGAGTGTTTCTCCTCATGGGAGAGTCGAGGACTAGAGGGCACTGTCTCAGAATAAAGAGGTACCAATTTAAGACTAAACTGAGACGGAATGTCTTCTCAGAGACTTGTGATCCTTTGGAATTCATTGTTATAGAGAACTGTGGTCAGAGTCCTTATGTACCTTTAAGAGTGAGATAGATAGCTGCTTGATCAGTTGGTGATTTAAGGGTTATGGGGAAAGGGCAGGAAAGTGGACATGACAAATGTCACATCAGCCATGATCCTTGATTTGATTTATTATTATTGTCATATGTACCAAGACACAGTGAATGGTATTGTTTTCAGTGGTATCCAGACAAATCATACCTGGCATAAGTACATGAAGGTACTAAGACAGATTGCATAATATAGTGTTACAGCTACAAGAAGGTTGCAAAGAAGGATCAACTCTAATTTTTGACAGGTCGATTCATAATTCTGATAACCGCAAACCGCAGGGAATAAGCTGTTCTTAAATCTGTTGGCACATGTTAGCAAACATTTGTATCTTCTGTCTGATGGAAGAGAGTGGAAGAGAGTATAATCGGGGTGGGATGGGTCTTTGATCATATTGGCTGCTTTACTGTGGCAGTGAGACGTGTAAATGGATTCAGTGGAAGGAAAGCTAGTTTTCAGAACGGACTGGGTTGTGTTAACAACTCTCTGTAGTTTCTTGCAGTCTTCGGCAGAGCAGGTTCCATGCCATGCTGTGATGCATCTGGATACGATGCTTTCAATGGTGCATCTATAAAATTTGGTAAAAGTCATTGTGGACATGCTGAATTTCCTTAGCTTTCTGAGGAAGTAGAGGCTTTGGTGTGCTTTTTAAACTGTAGCGTCAATGTGGATGGACAAGGACTGATCGTTAGTGATATTTACTCCTCAGAGCTTGAAGCTCTCTAACATCTCCACCTCAGCATGACTGACACAGATGGGAACTTGTTCTCCAATTCACTTCGTGATGTCAATGACCGGCTCCTTCATTTTGCTGACATTGTGGGAGAGATTGTTGTTATTGCGCCAAGCCACTAAGCTCTCTGCATCTTGATCCTATTGAATGGCTGAGCAGACTCAAGGGACCAAACAGCCTCGAGTGCTACCTAGAATTTTAACAAGGACCAGGTCAAAATTGGGAAATTTGGAAGTTCCACCAGTTTCAAATTCGAGAGTGATCATTCTTAGTAAAATAGCTGGATTTAATCATTACATAGGTGTACTGTCCAGTGAAGAACCACACTGTTCTTAAGTATACCATCGATGAAGAAAGCAATGATGAAACTAGATATGGAAAAACGACAAAACTTTTGCATTTGGAAAATGTGAATTTACAGCGTATACACTCAGACACTGTTTATTACCGTAATGGAACTTAACTGCTCCACTCAAGAAATTAATGAAATTTTACTGACACCAGGGATTAAAAACAAAGAAGCCAAAGAATGAATTATGTTAAAACTACATTGCAATTTGCCAAATCATCCTCTAAATGGTTGAAATTTTTCAAAAAGGATAGTAGTAAAGGAATAGGGCATAATAATCAATAAGCTTTTCACAGTCAGGAAGGAGTGATCGCAGGCAGAGTGAAACATAGCCTAAGTGAAACATGGGAAAGTGGAGGCAACACAACTAAACCATA
>NC_057743.1:39531007-39531797 GCF_004010195.1 Chiloscyllium plagiosum | reverse complement strand
TTACTGAGGATGGGGATTTGTGTGGAGTCTTCTTCTCCTGTGAATTGTTTAATTGTCCACCACCACCCACAGCTAAATGCGGTATGACTGCAGAGCTGAGATCTGATGCATCGCTGTCGAATTGCTTAGCTCTGCCAATCACTTGTTGTTTCTGCTATTTAACACACATGTATAGACCTGCGTTGTAGGTTTACCATATTGTCACCTGAGCTTTAGGTATGTCAGATTCTGCTCCTGGTGCTCACTTCTACCCATGCTGTTATGGACATATACATTTCTGACAGGTTCAGATGCAATCAAGTTGGTTTTTCTCTTCTGTTGGTTTTCTTACCATCTGTTGCAGAACTGGTCTAGCAGCTACGTTCTTTTGGGTTTGACCAGGTCAATCAGTAGTGTTGCTATGGAGACATGCTTGGTGATGATCTTTGAAGTCTCCCACCCTGGATATGTTCTGTCACCTTCAGCCCTCCTTCCAAGCGGTATTCAACATGGAAGGGGACTGATTCTTCAACTGGGCATGGGGAACAGTACGTGCTAATGAGCAATAGGCTTCCTTCTCCACATTTTACATGATGCCATGAGACTTCATGGAGTCCTGTGACGCACAAGAAGATAATTCCATTTAAACTGAGTCCAACTCCACACTTTTATTTGTGTTAACCATGCTCCATCAAACTGACCCCAAATGATTACTAACTCCCTTGATATTTATGCAGTCAAATCTCACCCAATTAACCCTTAATTAATGTGTCCATCATCTGTTGCCACATTCCATGAAGTTTTATATATC
>NC_057743.1:39525032-39527670 GCF_004010195.1 Chiloscyllium plagiosum | reverse complement strand
ATGAGAATAATATGACAATCCAAGGAAAAAGAAAGGAACTTCTCACTCCACAGGAGGTGAGTCTGACAACATTGCAGTATTTCCCGAACTTCATACTTCACTGTTACAGAGGCTTCCTTTATATTTTGATATCTAATGATGAAAAGGAATCCTATTTTGTGAAGCATTTTGACATTGGATTTCTCTTCAGTAGTGTTATTGGGAATCTGGTTCATTATTGGCAGCTTCACAGAGAGTGCACTCCCAGTACTGAGCTAGGAACACTGGTCACACATTGTGCTGCAAAATCACAACATGACTTCTCCTGTGGCTGTGTCTTTGAGAGTTGAAAATGTGATTGATTGAATTATTTTCAAACATTGATATTTTGATTTTTGTGGAGCTTTTAAACTGGAAAATTGTTGTTGATAATGTTAGCAGAGGTAAATTAAGTGTGTTCATAGGACATTCTTGTACCTCCCCTAAAGTGACAGACAGAGGCATATGTCACAACACAACCGAGAGGAGAGTTTCCATTTGATCCTTTGAGCAGATGTTGGGAATGGATATTGGGAAGTTATACACCCCCAGCCATATTATTCTATTCTTTAATTTTCATGGATTGAAAACAATGGATGCACGGTGTTAAAAATTCTTGTTTGCTATATTTGGACAGGACATTGGCTGGATGGGTTTAGGTTACAGTACAATGCTTTGGAATATACTTTTTTATGTCACAGTGACGCTATCAGCTTACATTTTTTTAAAAATGTCCCATCAAAGCATGTTGGTAATATCATACATTAGATGTAGGTTCCCACATGTAAACACTGGACCTGAAGAGCATTGATACAGGGCCTGAAGGTGAACTGGATGGAGAGGTGACAGCTGAACCTTTTTTGCAATGTGTCAATGTGGGAGATATTTCTGTTATTTAAGTAAACCTCCTTATCTGTACCCTAACATGTAAATAGACTGTACTGAACCTTTAGCCTAGCTGCCAGTCACTGACGATGATGAAAGACCTATCCTGAATAATCAGAATACAAACTGTGGGGCTCAGTGGAAGGAATGTAATACCCAAATTGCCAAATAGGCCCTGACTGTAGTAAATCCCTGTCTATTGCGATGGTGAACCTGGCTCACTATCTGCCCTTGCACTTTGGCATTTATCCCATACTGTTAGCAGTCAACCACATTACCTCGAAAGGAAATATTAAGTTTCAAAGTTTATGTTCCCAATTGATTGTTTTGATTCTGTTTAATGTTTACTCTTCCTGATGTGGTTGGTATAAAAGACCTGGATCAGTTGGTGCTTTGACTTGTTCTGGCTTCATACTTAATTTCATCTTGAATGGTTTCATTTGAGCTATGCAGTCACCAAAAGTAGTTTAGCATCTGTCTTTTCCGCTTTTATCCTTGGTGCTCTATTTGACTCTGAGGTGAGGTAATGATCACCATCTGCGGCATTGCTAGGGCTGCCTATTTCCACCTCTTTAACATTCCCTGACCTGCCCCTTCCTCAGCTCAGCCACATTCTATACCATCTTTCACATGTCTAATTCAACATACCCTTGCTGGTCTACTGTCTTGCATAAACACAAGTTGTATTGCTTATTGAAAATTATGAGCAAATCCTCCCTGAGCTGGGACAGCTACCAAGTGATGTAAAACCCTTAAACCTCTTGGTATTCCCACCTCTCCCTTCCCTACTTCAAGGCAGGAACCAAAACCTACTTCTTTGATCAAGCTCTTTTATCGCCTGTCTAAGTGCCTCCTCATGTGAAACAAACACAGTGACTGCTGGAGAAACTCAGCAGGTCATGCACCATCTGTGCAGTGAGGAACAGAGTTAACATTTCCAATCCAATAACTTCTTTAGCACTGAAAGGTGCTGGAATTTAACAAACATTTTTTATACATTATATAAAAGTTTAAAAAACACGTAATTACACTTTTCAGTTCTGAAGAAGAGTCATACCTGACTCAAAACGTTAACTCTATTTCTCTCTTCACTGATGCAGCCAGACCTGCTGAGTTTCTCCGGTAACTTATGTATGTATTTCAGATTTCCAGCATCCACAGAATTTTGTCTCTTTATATGGATTGGTGTCAGGTTCATTTTAACCAAGTGTGCTGTTTTGGAAAATGTAGGGGGAGATGGCTCTCAGGGAATATAACACGAACAGCCATGTTTCTGGTATTGAGACTGGCTCTAATGTAATGAGGGGTATGTCAGAGGCACAGGCACACATTTCTGAGGCCAGCAGGAGAAAATCAGAATAGTGAGTTGTCTCCCTGGTGCTATTTCAAGGATATCTCAGAGAGGGTGCAGAATGTTATCAATGGGGAGAGGGACCAGCAGAAGGTCATTATACACATTGTAGCTAATGACATAGGAAGGGAAAAGGATGAGATTCTGAAGAGAACATATAGAACGTTAGTCAGGAATTCAAAAAGGAGGTCCTTGAGAGTAGTAATATCTGGAATACTCCCGATGCTACAAGGTAGTGAGGGTAGGAATGGGAGGATCGAGCAGATGAATGCATGGCTGAGGAGCTGGTGCAGGGGAGAAGGGTTCACATATTTAGATCATTTGAATCTCTTCTAGGGTAGAAGTGGCCTGTACAAGAAGGACAGATTGCACCTGAATTGGAAG
>NC_057743.1:39482112-39512411 GCF_004010195.1 Chiloscyllium plagiosum | reverse complement strand
ATGAGAATAATATGACAATCCAAGGAAAAAGAAAGGAACTTCTCACTCCACAGGAGGTGAGTCTGACAACATTGCAGTATTTCCCGAACTTCATACTTCACTGTTACAGAGGCTTCCTTTATATTTTGATATCTAATGATGAAAAGGAATCCTATTTTGTGAAGCATTTTGACATTGGATTTCTCTTCAGTAGTGTTATTGGGAATCTGGTTCATTATTGGCAGCTTCACAGAGAGTGCACTCCCAGTACTGAGCTAGGAACACTGGTCACACATTGTGCTGCAAAATCACAACATGACTTCTCCTGTGGCTGTGTCTTTGAGAGTTGAAAATGTGATTGATTGAATTATTTTCAAACATTGATATTTTGATTTTTGTGGAGCTTTTAAACTGGAAAATTGTTGTTGATAATGTTAGCAGAGGTAAATTAAGTGTGTTCATAGGACATTCTTGTACCTCCCCTAAAGTGACAGACAGAGGCATATGTCACAACACAACCGAGAGGAGAGTTTCCATTTGATCCTTTGAGCAGATGTTGGGAATGGATATTGGGAAGTTATACACCCCCAGCCATATTATTCTATTCTTTAATTTTCATGGATTGAAAACAATGGATGCACGGTGTTAAAAATTCTTGTTTGCTATATTTGGACAGGACATTGGCTGGATGGGTTTAGGTTACAGTACAATGCTTTGGAATATACTTTTTTATGT
The DNA here is from genome assembly GCF_004010195.1 of Chiloscyllium plagiosum. Taxonomy (NCBI): domain Eukaryota; kingdom Metazoa; phylum Chordata; class Chondrichthyes; order Orectolobiformes; family Hemiscylliidae; genus Chiloscyllium; species Chiloscyllium plagiosum. The sequence continues at coordinate 39,511,697 of NC_057743.1, read as the reverse complement.
CACAGTGACGCTATCAGCTTACATTTTTTTAAAAATGTCCCATCAAAGCATGTTGGTAATATCATACATTAGATGTAGGTTCCCACATGTAAACACTGGACCTGAAGAGCATTGATACAGGGCCTGAAGGTGAACTGGATGGAGAGGTGACAGCTGAACCTTTTTTGCAATGTGTCAATGTGGGAGATATTTCTGTTATTTAAGTAAACCTCCTTATCTGTACCCTAACATGTAAATAGACTGTACTGAACCTTTAGCCTAGCTGCCAGTCACTGACGATGATGAAAGACCTATCCTGAATAATCAGAATACAAACTGTGGGGCTCAGTGGAAGGAATGTAATACCCAAATTGCCAAATAGGCCCTGACTGTAGTAAATCCCTGTCTATTGCGATGGTGAACCTGGCTCACTATCTGCCCTTGCACTTTGGCATTTATCCCATACTGTTAGCAGTCAACCACATTACCTCGAAAGGAAATATTAAGTTTCAAAGTTTATGTTCCCAATTGATTGTTTTGATTCTGTTTAATGTTTACTCTTCCTGATGTGGTTGGTATAAAAGACCTGGATCAGTTGGTGCTTTGACTTGTTCTGGCTTCATACTTAATTTCATCTTGAATGGTTTCATTTGAGCTATGCAGTCACCAAAAGTAGTTTAGCATCTGTCTTTTCCGCTTTTATCCTTGGTGCTCTATTTGACTCTGAGGTGAGGTAATGATCACCATCTGCGGCATTGCTAGGGCTGCCTATTTCCACCTCTTTAACATTCCCTGACCTGCCCCTTCCTCAGCTCAGCCACATTCTATACCATCTTTCACATGTCTAATTCAACATACCCTTGCTGGTCTACTGTCTTGCATAAACACAAGTTGTATTGCTTATTGAAAATTATGAGCAAATCCTCCCTGAGCTGGGACAGCTACCAAGTGATGTAAAACCCTTAAACCTCTTGGTATTCCCACCTCTCCCTTCCCTACTTCAAGGCAGGAACCAAAACCTACTTCTTTGATCAAGCTCTTTTATCGCCTGTCTAAGTGCCTCCTCATGTGAAACAAACACAGTGACTGCTGGAGAAACTCAGCAGGTCATGCACCATCTGTGCAGTGAGGAACAGAGTTAACATTTCCAATCCAATAACTTCTTTAGCACTGAAAGGTGCTGGAATTTAACAAACATTTTTTATACATTATATAAAAGTTTAAAAAACACGTAATTACACTTTTCAGTTCTGAAGAAGAGTCATACCTGACTCAAAACGTTAACTCTATTTCTCTCTTCACTGATGCAGCCAGACCTGCTGAGTTTCTCCGGTAACTTATGTATGTATTTCAGATTTCCAGCATCCACAGAATTTTGTCTCTTTATATGGATTGGTGTCAGGTTCATTTTAACCAAGTGTGCTGTTTTGGAAAATGTAGGGGGAGATGGCTCTCAGGGAATATAACACGAACAGCCATGTTTCTGGTATTGAGACTGGCTCTAATGTAATGAGGGGTATGTCAGAGGCACAGGCACACATTTCTGAGGCCAGCAGGAGAAAATCAGAATAGTGAGTTGTCTCCCTGGTGCTATTTCAAGGATATCTCAGAGAGGGTGCAGAATGTTATCAATGGGGAGAGGGACCAGCAGAAGGTCATTATACACATTGTAGCTAATGACATAGGAAGGGAAAAGGATGAGATTCTGAAGAGAACATATAGAACGTTAGTCAGGAATTCAAAAAGGAGGTCCTTGAGAGTAGTAATATCTGGAATACTCCCGATGCTACAAGGTAGTGAGGGTAGGAATGGGAGGATCGAGCAGATGAATGCATGGCTGAGGAGCTGGTGCAGGGGAGAAGGGTTCACATATTTAGATCATTTGAATCTCTTCTAGGGTAGAAGTGGCCTGTACAAGAAGGACAGATTGCACCTGAATTGGAAGTGGACTATTATACTGGCAGGGAAATTTGCTAGAGCTGCTTGGGAGGATTTAAACTAGTAAGATTAGTGAGGGGGGGGAGCCCAGGGAAATAGAGAGGAAAGCGATCAATCCGAGACTGGTACAGTTGAGAAAAGGAGTGAGTCAACAGTCAGAGCAGGCAGGAACAAAGCAGAGAACAAGGTAGGACTGATAAATTAAACTGAATTTACTTCAATGCAAGAGGCCTAACATGGAAGGCAAATGAACTCAGGACATGGTTAGGGACATGAGACTGGGATATTGTAGCAATGACAGAAGTGTGGACGGACAAGATTGGCAACTTAATGTTCCAGGATACAAATGTGAAGGAACGGATAGAAAGGGGTCAAGAGAGGAGGAGGAATGGCGTTTTTGATAAAGGATAGCAATACTGCTGTACTTAGGGAGGATATTCCTAGGAATACATCCAGGGAAGTTATTTGGGTGAAACTGAGAAATAAGGAAGGGATGATCACCTTATTGGGATTGTATTACAGACTCCCTAATAGTCAGCCGGAAATGGAGAAACAAATTTGGAAGGAGATTTCAATTATCTCTAAGAATAATAGGGTGGTTCTGGTTGGGGATTTTAACTTTCCAAACATAGACTGGGACTGCCATAGTGTTAAGGATTTAGATGGAGAGGAATTTGTTAAGTGTACAAGAAAATTTTCTGATTCAGTACGTGGATGTATCTATTAGAGAAGGTGCAGAACTTGACCTACTCTTGGGAAATAAGGCAGGGCAGGTGACTGAGGTGCCAATGGGGGAGAACTTTGGGGCCAGTGACCACAATTCTATTAGTTTTAAAATAGTGATGAAAAAGGATAGACCAGATCTAAAAGTTGAACTTCTAAATTGGAGGATGACCAATTTTGACAGTATTAGGCAAGAACTATCAAAAGCTAATTGGGGGCACATGCTCGCAGGTAAAGGGACGGCTGGAAAATGAGAAGCCTTCAAAAATGAAATAATGAGAGTCCAAAGGCAGTATATTCCTGTTAGGGTGAAAGGAAAGGCTGATAGGTATAGGGAATGCTGGATGACTAGAGAAATTGAAGTTTTGGTTAAGAAAAAGAAGGAAGCATATGTCAGGTGTAGACAGGAGAGATCGAGTGCATCCTTAGAAGAGTATAAAGGCAGTAGGAGTATACTTTAGAGGGAAATCAGGAGGGGAAAAATGAGATATGAGATAGCTTTGGCAAAAAGTGTTAAGGAGAATCTATTGGGATTTTATAAATACATTAAGGACAAAAGGGTAACTATGGAGAGAATAGGGCCCCTCAAAGATCAACAAAGCAGCCTATGTGTGGAGCTGCAGGAGATAGGGGAGATATTAAATGATTATTTTGCATCAATGTTTACTGTGGAGAAGGATATGGAAGATATCGAATGCAGGGAGATAGATGGTGACATCTTGAAAAAATCTATATTACAGAGGAGGAGGTGCTGGATGTCTTGAAATGCATAAAAGTGGGTAAATGCCAAGGAGTTGATATTGTGTACTATAGACTTCTGGAAAGCCAGGGGAGTGATTGCTGGGCCCCTTGCTGGGATATTTGTATCATCGATAGTTACAGGTGAGGCGCCGGAAGGCTGTACGTTGGCTAACATGGTGCCACTGTTTAAGAAAGGTGGTAAGGAAAGACCAGGAGCCTCTGGACCAGTGAGCCTGACATTAGTGGTGGGCAACTTCTTGGAGGGAATCCTGAGGGACAGGATTTACATATATTTGGAAAGGCAAGGACTGATTAGGGATAGTCAACATGTGCGTGGGAAATCATGTCTTATGAGTTTGATTGAATTTTTGAAGGAGTAGAAAGAGGATTGATGAGGGCAGAGTAGTGGATGTGATCTATATGGACTTCAGTAAGGCTTTCAACAAGGTTCCCCATGGGAGACTGGTTAGCAAGGTTAGATCTTATGAAATACAGAGAAACCTAGCCATTTAGATACAGAACTCACTTGAAGGTAGAAGACAGAGGGTGGTGGTGGTGGTGGAGGTTACTTTTCAGATTGGAGGCCTGTGACCAGTGAGTGCCACAAGCAATGGTGCTGGGTCCACTATTTATTGTCATTTATATAAATGATTTGGATGTGAACATAAGAGATAGATGTAGTAAGTCTGCAGATGACACCAAAATTGGTGGTGTAGTGGAAGGCAAAGAAGGTTACATGAGAGTATAATGGGATCAGCATCAGATGAGCCAATGGGCCAAGGAATGGCAGATGGAGTTTAATTTAGGTGAATGTGAGGTGCTGCATTTTGGAAAAGCAAATCAGGGCAGGACTTATACACTTAATGGTAAGGTCGTGGGGCATGTTGCTGAACAAAGAGACCTTGGAGTGCAGGTTCATAATTCCTTGAAAGTAGAGTCGCAGATGGATAGGATAGTGAAGAAGGTATCTTGTATGCTTTCTTTTATTAGTCAAAACATTGAGTATAGGAGTTGGAGATCATGTCGCTCTACAGGACATTGGTTAGGCCACTTTTGGAATATTGTGTGCAACTATGGTCTCCTTCACATCGGAAGGATGTTGTGAATAAATCGATGAAGATAAATAGACGAGGTCTGTTCCCTGGTGTGAGGGAGGCCAGAACTAGAAGGCATAGGTTTAAGGTGAAAGGGGCAATCTTTTAATGCAGAGGGTGGTACATGTATGGAATGAAATGCAAGAGGAAGTATTGGAGGCTAGTATAATTACTGCATTTAAAAGGCATCTGGATGTGTATATGAATAGGAAGGGTTTAGAGGGATATGGGCCAAGTGCTGGCAACTGAGACTAGATTAGGTTGGAATATCTGGTCGGCATGGACGAGTGGGACCGAAAGATCTGTTTCCATGCTGTACATCTGTATGAATCTGATTTATAACTTTGATGTACATAAATGTCTGCCAAAACCAAATATATCTTTTCCACTCTATCTGCACTCTTCAGGAACTATTCCACAACAACCTGGTCCACTTCTCTCATCCTCCCCCACCAAAAAAAAGCATGTTGTTCCTCCTCCACAGGACATCCAATACAATGATACGAAGAGTAGCACCTGCTCTTTTATCCCCTTCCTCACTGTCCAAGACCCCAAACAGTTTTTTTAGTGATGCAGCAATTTGCTTGTACTTCAAGATAATTCACTGTATTTGCTGATTATGATCTTTCACACTGGGGAGCCCAAATGTGTATTTGGTGGTTACTTTGCAGAACAACTCTGCTCAGACTGCATGCTTAACCTTGACCTGCCAGTCACTTGCCTCTTCAATGCACCATCTTATTCTCATATTCTCATTTTCGCCCTTGACCTGCTGTAGTGTTCCAGTGCACACTGGAGGAACGGTCATTTTCTGATTTTAGCCTTCTGGTATCTACATAGTGTTCAGCAACTATTGACCATGAACTCTGTCCTCTATCTTGCTTTTTTTTTGCTCCCTCGGTGTTTTTATTATTTTGCTTTCGGTCAGAACCAGTCTTTATTTTGCTATTAACACCTATTCCACAACTTGCGCTATTCACTTTGTTTTATGTTTTAAGCCCTGTTTACAACTAACCCCTCTCCCCCACTTGCCCTCCAGTCTTTCCCTGTCCTTCCCTTTTGTTCCACATGACCCATCCCTTCCTTTCTCAACTGCGTAAGATCCCTCTCATCTTCACCTATCTTCAGTTCCAAAGAGTCACATCTGACTCGAAATGTTAACTCTGTTTCTCTCTCTCCCAAGGAGCTGACAGGTCTGTTGAATTTCTCCAATATTTATGTTTATTTCAGTTCTCCAGCATCCAGGATACTTTCCCTTTGTTTATGTTCAGTGTTCATTTTGTTCAGACTTGATGTTGGTTCTAATACATCCGTCTTAATCCACAATATTTGCAGTGGAAAGAATGCAAAGTTTCAAATAATGTTGGCATTATACAGAAAGCTTACTTTTTAAACTTTTTTTTCCCTTAACCCCACTGCATCTATACTGTAGTTTAGTAAAGAAAATCAAATACATTGTAAAATACGCTGCTGAATCACTGTGAATATATTCCGTACTTCTAAGAAAATCTAATATCAATCACCTTCCTGTCATTCAGTTATTTCCAGTCTAAGTTTATTTTGCAGGGGACTCAAAACTTTTAAAGACTTATGCAGTTAGTTTCCGTGAATTGGAATTTTTTCTGCATGTTCTGTTTTATTCCAAGTGCAAAGCCAACTAATGTGACCCACAGTGGTTGGGGCCTGTCCTAGACCAGACACTTATGTCATTGTTCATCAGTTAACCTCAGCACAAGTCAGAGGCTGCCAGAAAGAAGGCTAATCCCCTTCCAAACTAGTTCAAGTCAACTGGGCACCACGAGGAGGTGATCCTCATGTGCACAGCACCTGGTGTTTGGCTGGGGTGGGTAAGATAATCTGCAACAAACCAGCGCTTTCTTGTGAGGGGGCCAGGTTAGGAGCTGTATGAGCAGGCGGGGTCACCTGGTCCAGATCACTGACCTCAACACTAATCCAGGTCTCTGGGGCCCTCCCTTATTTCCTGGATGGCTTGACCTATCACTGGTCCAGGCCCAGAGAAGTCAGTCTCTGCACCCTGAGAGGATCCTAGTTTTGAGAGTTCTTAGTCAACGAATTTTGAGAAGATTTGTAGCTCAGGTTGAGGTTCTGGATGTAGGCAAACATATAAATAGAAAGCAGGAAACATCAGCAGTGCTTCGTCTGGAGACTCACTGAAGATTTTACCCAGTATGGTGACAAAACGTCTGAAAATGAACCTTTCAGCTCAGTGAACAAACCTATATCAAGTTCTTAGTCAATGGTATTCTTTTAAAAATCTTCCTCTGCTGGAAAGAGTAAAATTGTAGTACAATAAGTAATAGACTAGCAAAGAGAAGTGAGATTGCTAAATTTAGTTTTCCAATCTGTAAATTAGAGGAGAGTGTCAACGTAGTTTCCCAACTAATGCAAATTTTGCAGTTGAATTTCTCGCATTTGGGATGTTGCAGGCATCAGCAGAATTTTAGATGTTAGAGGTGATTTTCTCGAATTCCTAAGCAGCAATTACTGTTTTATAGACTATTGAATTATTTTGGAACTTTGGAGAAAAAAAGTCAAAACAACGACACTTTTGAAAAGGGAGAAGGACAGACAAAGGCAGCACATGGTCAGGTCAGTGCAAGAGAGAGAGAGTGAAACCCACTGCTAACTGACATAGCAGTGAACCTGCGCAGTTACTGTCTTTGCTGTTTGAATTCATGCATCACTGGACATTGGAGTGTGTCTAGGAAAACTTAACGAACAGCGAAATTCACAACTGATCTTGGAGGAACCTATTTGGAAGAGGTCACAGCACAGAAACAGATAAGTGAATAGTTTTAAGTACAGTGTTGCCGTAAATGCACAATAGTGAGTAGAGTGGGTTATTTTAGCCTGGACCAGTATTTTGTATAGGAATAAGTGCTATTTTCTGGGTCTGTAGATTGGAAGAAGCAAAAATGGCCTTTAGTAGAGTGATATGCTCTTCTTGTCGCAGTTTACATGTTACTGAGGATTAAATCTGCAACAAATGCCGTTGGTTGTGAATCCAATCATATTGATTGGATCAGTTGGAGTGACAGTTGGAGGCAATGAGGAATGTATAAGAGCAAAAGGATGTGATGGATGGCAGTTATAGGAAGAGAGAAAAGCTGCAGATACAGTCAGATAAATGGGTTAACTCCAGGAGAGGTAGGCAGGTTGTGCAGGAGTCATCTGTTGCTATCCCCATTTGAAAAGAGTATACCTGTTTTGGAGAAAGTAGGGGGTGATGACTTCTCAAGGGAATATAGCACAGACAGCCAAGTTTCTGTTATCAAGACAGGCTCTAATGTAATGAGGGGTTCGTCGGGTTCCAAGCGATCGATTGTGTTGGGGGACTCTCTAGTCAGATGTACAGACAGACATTTCTGTGGTCAGCAACGAAAAATCAGAATGGTGTGTTGCCTCCTTGGTGCCAAAATCAAGGATGTCTCAGAGCGGGTGCAGAATGTTTTCAAAGGGGAGAGGGACCAGCAGAAGGTCATTGTACACATTGCAACCAACGACATAGGAAGGGGAAAGGATGAGATTCTAAAGGGAGAATATAGAAAGTTAGTCAGGAATTTAAAAAGGTCTTTGAGGGTAGTAATATCTGGATTAATCCCGGTGCTACAAGCTAGTGAGGGTAGGAGTTTGAGGATAGAGCAGATAAATGGCTGAGGAGCTGGTGTATGGGAGAAGGATTTACATTTTTGGATCACTGGAATCTCTTCTGGGGTGAAAGTGACCTGTACAAGAAGGACGGATTGCACCTGAATTGGAAGGGGACTAATATTCTGGCAGGGAGATTTGCTAGGGCTGCTTGGGACGATTTAAATTAGTAAGATGGGGTTGTGGGACCCAGGGAGATACTGAGGAAAGAGATCAATCTGAAACTGATACAGTTGAGAAAATAAGTGAGTCAAGCAGTCAGGGCAGGCAGGGACAAAGCAGAGAACAGAGTAGGACTGATAAATTAAACTGCATTTACTTCAATGCAAGAGGCCTAACAGGGAAGGCAGATGAACTCAGGGCATGGTTAGGAACATGGGACTGGGATATCGTAGCAATTACAGAAACATGGCTCAGGGATAGACAGCACTGGCAGCTTAATGTTCCAGGATACAAATGCTACAGGAAGGATAGAAAGGGAGGCAAGAGAGGAGGGGGAGTGGCGTTTCTGATAAGGGATAGCATTACAGCTGTACTTAGGGAGGATATTCCTGGAAATACATCCAGGGAAGTTATTTGGGTGGAACTGAGAAATAAGAAAGGGATGATCACCTTATTGGAATTTTATTCTCGACCCCCTAATAGTCAGAGGTAAAATTGAGAAACAAATTTGTAAGGAGATCTCAGGTATCTGTAAGAATAGTAGGGTGGTTATGGTCAGGGATTTTAACTTTCCAAACATAGACTGGGACTGCCTTACGGGTAAGGGTTTAGGTGGAAAGAAATTTATTAAGTGTGTACAAGAAAATTTTCTGATTCAGTATATGGATGTACCGACTAGAGAAGGTGCAAAACTTGACCTACTCTTGGGAAATAAGGCAGGGCAGATGACTGAGATGTCAGTGGGGGAGCACTTTGGGACCAGCAACCGTAATTCTATTATTTTTAAAATAGTGATGGAACAGGATAGACCAGATCTAACAGTTGAAGTTCTAAATTGGAGGAAGACTAATTTTGACGGTATTAGACAAGAACTTTCAAAAGCTGACGGGGGCAGATGTTTGCAGGTAAAGGGACCGTTGGAAAAGGGGGCCCTTCCGAAATTAGATAACGAGTGTCTAAAGATAATATACAGAGGAACCTCAATTATCCAAAAGAGATGGGCGGGAACTATTTTCGTTTGGATAATTGATTATTTGGTTAATTGATTCAGTGCCTCTCCTCTGGGGCTCGGAGTTTTCTGAAGTTTCCTTTTTCCTTGCTCTGCCTGCCTTGCTCCCTCTCTTTGTCTCAGGGTTTGTTTCTGAGCAGAGACACACTTGTGTGTAAAGGACCAGCAGTAGTGCTGAAGACCCCACCCTCACCCCATCAGTTAAATAGGATTGACACAGTGAGCACTTGCTAAGTCCGCTCCCTGTTTAGGAGACTAGGCAGTAGCACACTGTGCATGAGGGCCCTCCCCCAACCCCACCCTCATCCTCCCCCAACCCAATGCAACATCGCCCTGCCATCTGCACTCACCCCGCCCCAGATCTCATCCAAACCCACCCTCTTCTAACCTCAACCCCATCCAACCCCACCCCCATCCAAATCCGAACCCCCTCCATCACCAGTTCCCCATGCGTCCCCTCCCACCATCCGCCCACCAGTCCGTTCCTGTCCGACCCTGCTACCCTGCTACCCCCATCCGCTCCCCCGTCCCCTCTCCGGGGCAGCCGGACTGGGTACCAACAGTAAGACTGCAGCTGTCTTTGAGGCAGGGCGAGTTTTAAAATAGCACACACAACCACACGCAGCCACACATACATGCGCACACACCCACATGCCACCACACGCACAGACACGCAGCCACATACACAATTTTTTACTGCAACTTTTTGACAGGTTCCACCTTTACCCTGTACAGGACAATGTTGGAGAGATTATCTGGGGAAGGGGGGTTTAGGATAGACCCTTGTGTAGAGCTCCAGGGAAAGTGTGGAGAATGAGAGAGGGCATGTGGTCAGTCATTTGGAGACAGTGCCTGGGCTCCCATCGATGTCCAGGACTGTTCTTGGCAGCATTTCCATAAGCCGGATTCATTTTTAATCATTGTAAACAAAAGACATGATCAGTGTTGAAACACCTCTTTGAGGTAATGTTTCTATTGGGACCTTGAGATCTTCTTCAGATAATATGAAATTCGGATAATTGATACAGGGAAAAAGAAGGAAGCATATGTCAGGTATAGACAGGAGAGATCGAGGGAATCCTTAGAGTATAAAGACAGTAGGAGTATACTTATTCAGGAAATCAGGAGGACAAAAAGGGGACATGAGATAGCTTTGGCAAATAGGTTTCAGGAGAATTCAAAGGGTTTTTACAAATACATTAAGGACAAAAGGGTAACTAGGGAGAGAATAGGGCCCTGCCAAGATCAGCAAGGCAGCCTTTGTGTGGAGCTGCAGGAGATGGGGGAGATACTAAACGAGTATTTTGCATCAATGTTTACAATGGAAAAGGACATGGAAGATACAGAATGGAAAATAGATGGTGACATCTTGAAAAATGTCCATATTACAGAGGAGGAAATGCTGGATGTTTTGAAATGCATAAAGGTGGTTAAATACCCAGGACCTCATCAAGTAATCCTAGAACTCTGCGGTAATTGTGGGAAGTGATTACTGGGCCCTTTGCTGAGATATTTGTACCATCAATATTCACAGGTGAGGTGCCAGAAGACTGGGGGTTGGCTAAGGTGACACCACTATTTAAGAAAGTGGTAAGGACAAGCCAGGGAACTATAGACTGGTGAGCTTGACGTTGGTGGTGGGCAAGTTGTTGGAGGGAATCCTGAGGGACAGGTTGTACATGTATTTGGAAAGGTAAGGACTGATTAGGGATAGTCAACATGGTTTTGTGCATGGGAAATCATGTCTCACAAACTTGATTGAGTTTTTCGAAGAAGTAACAAAAAGGATTGATGAGGGCAGAGTGATGGATGTGATCTATATGGACTTCAGTAAGGCATTCAAAAAGGTTCCCCATGGGAGAATGGTTAGCAAGGTTAGATCTCACAGAATGCAGAGAGAACTAGCCATTTGGATACAAAACTGACTTGAATGTAGACCAGCGGGTGGTAATGGAAATTTGTTTTTCAGACTGGAGACCTGTGACCAGTGGAGTGCCACAAGTATTGGTGTTGGGTCCACTACATTTGTCATTTATATATATGATTTGGATGTGAACATAGGAGATATAGTTAGTAAGTTTGCAGATGACACCAAAATTGGAGGTATAGTGGACAGCGAAAAAGGTTACTTGGATTACAACGGAATCTTGAACATATGAGCCAATGGGCTAAGGAGTAGCTGGTGGAGTTTAATCTAGACAAATGTGAGGTGTTGCATTTTGGCAAAGCTAACCTTAGCAGGACTTATACATTTAATGGAAAGGTCCTAGGGAGTGTTGCTGAACAAAGAGACCTTGGAGTGCAGGTTCATAGCTCCTTGAAAATGGAGTCGCAGGTAGATAGGATAGTGAAGAAGGCGTTTGGTATGCTTTCTTTTATTGGTCAGAGTATTGAGTGTAGGAGTTGGGAGGTCATGTTGTGGCTGTATAGCACGTTGGTTAGGCCGCTTGTGCAACTCTGGTCTCTTTCCTAGTGGAAGGATGTTGTGAAACTTGAAAGGGTTCAGAAGAGATGTACAAGCATGTTGCCAGGGTTGGATCATTTGAGCTATAGGAAGAGGCTGAATAGCCTGCAGCTGTTTTCCCTGGAGCTTGAAGGCTGAGGGGTGACCTTATAAAGGCTTACAAAATTATGGGGGGCATAGATAGGATAAATAGACAAAGGCTTTTCCCTAGGGTGGGGGAGTCCAGAACTAGAGGGAATAGGTTTAGGGTGAGAGGGGAAAGATATAAAAGAGACCTAAGGGGCGACTTTTTCACGCAGAAGGTGGTATCTGTATGGGATGAGCTGCCAGCAGAAGTGGTGGAGGCTGGTACAATTGCAACATTTAAAAGGCATCTTGATGATTATGTGAATAGGAAGGGTTTGGAGGGATATGGGCCGGGTGTTGGCAGGTGGGACTTGATTAGGTTGGGATATCTGGTCGGCATGGACGAGTTGTTTCCGTGCTGTCCATCTCTATGACGCTATGACATGTAATGGGCTAATGCTGTGCTGGGAGAACCTGTTCCTTCCAAACATTTACTTTAATTGTAAAATTTGTCAAAGTCCATCGCAAGATATTTTAATTTGAAAATTGCACATGCTGTATAAAAATTCAACCTGCCTTCATACAACTTGTGCCACTCTTAGGAGCTTCAATACAATTGTAATAGCCTTAATATTTTCAATAATCATTGCAATTTAGCCTGAAGGCAAAATATTTCCAATTGAAAACAGCAAGAGAAATACATTTTTCTCTTTAAACATTTTGTATGCACAGTGTTCTACTGAGTTGCCTCAATGCAATTTCAATATTTCTAATCATGTAGCAAAGTTTGCCAGGAGCCATCAGGAAAAGTATTTTACAGATTTGTTATCGTAATCAAATTATTCTAGTTAGTGGACCATTGGAAATTGTACATCATACCAGCAACCTCAAACACAGTTGAAGATATTTCAAACAATTTAATCAAGGACACATTGCATCAATTTCTTGTTTAGAAAGTTACGTCTGGTCGGGATATATCAATTCTGCTATCACAAAGGAACTCAATTTGCGAAGTAAAATTGATGCAGCCCTTAAAACATAAACAATGCTTGTATCTATAAATTTATGCTAAAAAGTGAAAAAAAGCTTCAAAAGATTTCTATGGCTGTCAGCCCTAAGCCAAAATTGCATAAAATTCAAACTTAAGAGCACAACATTCAAATTACAGAAATTTATGTAGGTTTTAATTCTAAAGTCAAAATCTATTTCATATTTCAAAAATGGGAGACTTTAAAGGTGTATTTCAAATTGATGGTACCCTTAACCGTTTAATCACTGCTCATGAACAATTTAATGTTTACTATAGCATCCAACCACAACACATTCAACCAACTGTTACATTCTGAAGCAGCATACTGGTTGCATTGATTCATTAGGCAGCATACAATAACAGAGTATTAATGTATGGGGAGACTGCTGTACATACTTTGTGATTTTTTTAACCTTATTTATGGTTAACTAAAAACAACCAATCTTTTCCAGGTTAGGAGGTTATGAGCCTCAAAGTGGCATTGATGTTATCCTCCATTTTAAATTTTCCATTATGAATTTACTGACCAAAATGCCTCTTCTTTCCATTCTGCCAAGATCAAAAGAAGACCTTATTTCAACGAGCTTAAAGCAATGATAATGTAAATTTGGACCCCCGGGAGGGGCCTCTCGGTTCCGCGATCAGTCAAATAAACGTGAGCAGCTGTGTCTGATTCAGCAAGATTTAACAATTTATTATGACGCCGGACATAGGTTATCCAGCAACACAGGGGTTAAGCACCTCTGTGTACTCTAGAAAAGTTGTGCGCTTTAGCTTAAAACACAGGCAACCTTTATAGCTCTCTTAACAAACAGAACAACCTTAATTGCAAAATTAATCCAATAAAATGAAATGAAATAAAATGACAAATAGATATACAATTAAACCATTGATTTTCCTGTGAACTGACTTGTTTTGCGTGTCTTAGTCTCTGGGACACCTGGTTTCCAAGGTCAGTTTAGGATACTTTAATAATGTCATATCTTACTTAGTTAATTCATACTGTTTGCTAATCTCTTTCAATTAGGAATGCAGTTTTCAGCAGAGTTAGATGCCATTGTAAACAAAATTGTTAATTTGCTCCTAGAAGCCATTTAGTTATGTTATTTGCATTAAGAAACCATTTTGTAGTTAGTAAAGGCATGCAATAAGTGTTACATTGTTACCTTGTTCCGTACTCTCTGTCCTCCTCCTAGCCTTTGCTAGCTTTTCAACTCTCTTGTCCTGACAACAGCCTAAATCCAGATTTTAGATCCTAAATAAGACTTGCATCAATTTGTCTGTTTTATGTAAATAGCAGCTGTTGCACTTCAGCTCAATCCATTGTGGCCCAAGGTTTAAGGACCAATTACATTCAGAGGTGTTCATCCTTTAGCCCCTCATTTGGAAAGTTGGTCTTAGTGAGTTGATCTGAAAAGCAAGCTTGGCTTCACAATTGAGTTTGTCACTTTTCATCCACAAATGAGGCCGCACAAGCCTTAACTTCAAATGAAGAAACTGCTGGTATGTAGGAGTGGAGTCAAGCTGGCAATGGAACTTTGAGATAAAAGCCTGACGAAAGCATCTCAAATTGAGCTCAATTGGAGCAGCAACTAAACCCTAACATAAACCCTGCCAGAATTTGAAATGGCTGACAAAAGGGACATCAACATAAAAGTAAGAGCTGATTTGGCACTTACTGGTAGTGGTCAAGATTATTTTCAAATGTTATGAAGGTGTTGAGGTATGGTACTATTAAGAAAGTTGAAAAACTAGCAAGGACTAGGAGGAGGACAGAGAGTACAGAACAAGGTAACAATATAACATTTGATTAAAACAGCTAGCAGTAGCTGGGTTGCCATGAGACAAAAACAAATTCAAATTCGGCCAATCAATTTAAATTATGCCCTAGGATACCAAACTCCAATCAAGTTTGAACTTAGTATTTTGATAACATTAAAACCAATGATACCATCTGATGTTTTGGGGTATAAAATCGGATATATTGAACAGGTAATGGAAGAACTGCTACCGAGACTGCCAGCTCAAGAGCTCTCATAAAGGTACCTGTCTGGGGAAAGAATTCGCACAGAAAACATCGAGGCCAATCTACAGAGAAGAATCTACAAAGAAGACTTGGCAAAGCAGATTGGTTTTGAAATGTGACTTTTTTTTGTAAATCGTAATTGGGACCTTTTATCGGACTAGTATTATAGAGTAGAGAAAGGAGCTGTAAATAGTTGATAGTTTTAATATTCTTTGTTAGACTTAAAGAAAAAAGTTGTTCATTTTTACTTAAATCGTGACCTCTGGGATAGCTCTTTGCTTCTCAAATTAACAGATTACAGCATGGGGTGCATCTTTTCTGTGTTGTTGGTTTAAATTAGCGGAGTGTTTAACCCCGTATTGTAACAGTTTGGGGTTCATTACCAGGATTTGAACAGTTTGGGTCTTGGATTCATGATTTGAACAGCTTTAGACAGATTTGAATAGATTTGGGGTACGAAAAGGCCCAGTAGATTTAAACACTTGCAACTTACTGTCCTAGATCTTTAAATAAAATGTAACTGAGACAATTTGTTTCATTTCAGTGACTTGTGGTTGGTTAAATGAAAAGTGAAAGAAACGGCTCTTAAAATTGCTAAAGAGGTTCTGGGATTCTCAAATTTGCCAAGAAAGTTTAAAAGGAAAGAAAAAAGCCATACTTTTAGAATTAGCAAAGAAGTTAGATTTGTGTTTAACCAAGGACAAAAGTAAGCCAAAGTTGTTAGGGAATTACTCAAACACTTGGTTCGATCAGAGAAACAGACAAGTGCAGTAGAGGTCGAAAAACTTAAATTACAATTGAGGAAAATAGAGTTAGGAGATAAACAAAGGGAGAGAGAAAGAGTGCGAGAAGAAAGAGAGAGAGGAAAAAGAGAGAGAGAAGGTTCTTAGCTGAGCAAAGAGAGAGAGAAGCAAAGGAAACACAAAAAGAGAGAATTTGAACTTGAGATGTTGCGACTTAGTCAGCAAAGTCAAGTTAACAGGATGGAGATTAAAAGAGAATGTTGTGATATATATAAATATGTCAAAACTCTTCCAAAGTTCTGATGAGAAAGATATTGAAGCCTTCTTTATTTCATTTGAAAAATTGGCTGGGCAGATGTAATGGTCCGAGGATTTATGGGTAATGCTAGTTCAGAATAAACTGAGAGGAAAGTGTTAGTGAGGTATTTGCTGTGCTGTCAAGTGAAGGGTCAAGAGATTATGAAGATATCAAGCAGCTATTTTCAATGCTTATGAATTGGTATCAGAAGCATATAGACAGCAGTTCAGAAACGAAAATGTGTTGCTGGAAAAGCGCAGCAAGTCAGGCAGCATCCAAGGAGCAGGAGAATCGACGTTTCAGGCATGAGCCTTTCTTCAGGAATCATAAACATAAAGCAGTTCAGAAACATAAAGAAGAAACCAGGTCAGACTTATGTTGAGTTCAAAAGAATTAAACATGCTTTTGATAGATGCTTTAAAAATAGCTAGGACCTGTGAGGCTCTAAGAGAGATCATTCTGCTGGAGGAGTTTAAAATCTCATTTCCAGAGATGGTAAGAATTCACGTGGAGGAACAGAAAGTCCAGGAAGTGAGAAGGGCAGCAGATGAATACATGTTGGTGTATAAGACAAGCTTCCGGCCAGAATTTTGTCCTGTGAAGGATAGAAGTTGGGAGAATGGGAGATCCTACACTACAAAACAGAGATTAGAGAACACTGGTAAGGGTTTAACCACAGGATAAAAAAGAAGCCCAAAAGGGTGTAAAGGAGGTGAAAGGCCTTAGGTGTTTTCACTGTGGTAAAGTGGGACACATAGAGTCACAGTGCTGTTTGTTAAAGAAAGGCACGGTGGGAAAATTGTGGTAAAAGAATCTAAGCCAGTGGCATCAGTGAAAGTAGTAAAGGAAACTTCAAGAAGAGCTGAGGAGCTGCAGGAGAGTGCACAGCCTCGGCAGGGGCTGGGTATGAAGTTAGCACCTGATCTCTGTATAGAATTAACCTCTGTGGGTAAAGTTTACTCAGAAAGAATAGGGGGAGATGGATAAGTTGCTCGGGGAAAAACACCAATCTAGGAGTCAGAATCGGGACTCAATGACAGAGTTTATTGCACAAGAAAATATCGGAGCTCTGGAATGAGAAAGACACCAATAGCACAGTCGTGAGCTGTGAGTCTTCTCTCGGCCCGGAGCACATGTCAAGATACTTTTATACATCTTGTGATACAATCGGTCAGTGATGCAATTATTGTCTTTGTAACATAGTTTGCTTATGGCAATCATTGCAGAATCATTGATAGTTTTGATACAGTCATTGTCCATTCCAGCACAGCCTTTGTTAATTTCCGCACGGTCATTGTCAGTTACAGTGTAGACATTGTCAGTTTCAATGTCAGCACGGAAATCCGTTGCTGTAGTAATGGGCGCTAATCACTCTTCCTGAGAAGGACAATTACTGCAGCCTTGGCTATTAGCATTTTATATTGAGTCTGTATCAAGCTGTTAGCATTTTTATAAGAGGCATTGGCTGGACCCAGACACTTCGGTGGGCAGTGTTCGTTACTTGCATATTCTCTCCCTCACCTGCCTTAAACTAATCAACTGGGCTGTGAGTGCATTGTGCTGGCATTCTGGTGGCCCCAGGCAGTATCTTTATCTGCTCTGTCATTGTTTCTCTCCATATTGTGATCCAGTGGTGGCTCAGCGGCCATCTTGTGTGTCCGTGTGCTTAATGTCACTCTGCACCTAATGCCTCCCACTTCAAAGTTGTAATTTTGAGAGATACAGGATCTAACCAGTCGCTGATAGCAAGAGATGGTCAAATATGTTACTTGAGAGTTTGGCAATTTGTGGGATAGATAGACAGAAAATTAGCATTCCCCTATGTAAGATGAGGTTGGAATGCCAACTTAAGACTGGGGAAGCATCAGTGGGAGTGATTGAGAGAGTGTTAGTTCCAGGAATCCAGTTTGTTCTTGGGAATGATTTACCAGGGTCCAAGGTGGGAGTGACACCCCTTGTTGTGGAGGAGCCCAAGGAAGATGAGGGAACTGAGGAGTTAAAATAAAAATATCCTGGTATTTTTCCAGACTGTGTAGGAACCAGATCGCACTATCATAGATCACAGCATGAAGCAAAAACTAAGGAGAAAGATGAAGGAGTTGAGGTTCAGTTAGCAGACACACCCTATTAGACATAATGGTGCAGGAAAAACCTGAACAGGCAGAAGTGTTTAGTCCTGAAAGGTGAATGGACTTGCAACAGACAGACAAGATGATAAAAGATATATATGTGGATCCGTACTCCAAGAAGGAGGCAGAGGATATTCCTGAGGGTTACTATCTAAAAGATAGAATCCTAAGATGGAAATGGAGACCATGGCAGGTTAGTGCAGACCGGAAATGTGGTGAAGTGCACTAGATTGTGTTGCCGGTAGCATACAGACAGGAGGTGTTACGGATAGTACATAAACTACCAGTAGGAGGTCACCTAGGGGTATGAAAGACTCAGGCTAAGTTATAAAAACATTTTTATTGGCCTGGAATGCACAAGGATGTGGTTAACTTTTGCCGTACGTGTCAGACATGCTAAATGGTAGGTAAGCCACAGGTGGTAATAAATCAGCACCTTTGTTGCCAATTCCTGCATTTGAAGAACTTTTCACACGGTTATAATTGATTGTGTAGGTCCCCTCCCAGCACTAAAAGTGGGAACCAGAACTTGTTAACCATAATGGATGTGTCTACCAGATTTCCAGAGGCAATTTCATTACAAAGTATCAAGAGAGATTCAGTCGGACCAAGGGTCAACTTTTACTGCTAGGCTATTTAAGGAGGTTATGGATAGCTCAGGTATACAGCACTTTAAATCCAGTGTGTATCATCCTGAATCCCAGGGAGTTTTAGAAAGGTGGCATCAGACCTTGAAGACCATGTTGAGACCATACTGTCAGGATTACCAAATGATTGGGAAAAAGATATTCCATTTGTATTGTTTGTAATTAGAGATGCCCCAATTAAATCTACTCAGTTCACTCCCTTCAAGTTAATATTCAGGCATGAATTGAGAGGCCCTTTGAAATTAATTTAAAAAAAATTGACAGGACCAAAGTCGGAGATCTCACACTTAGATTATGTATTGGAGGTAAGGGAGAGACTAAATTGAGTGGGTGAGTTAGCAAAATAACATCTAAAGAAAGCACAGTGTAGAATGATAAAAGCTCTGAGACTTGGAAGTTTTCCTGAGGGTATGATGTGTTAGCACTACTACCAGTGATAGGAGATCCCTTCAAAGCCAGGTTTAGTGCTCCTTATCAAATTGAGAAAAAGTTGAGTCAGGTGAACTATCTAGTAAAGATGCCAGATAACAAAAACAATATCGAGTATGTCATGTGACTATGTTGAAACCGTATTATTTCAACATAGAGAGAGAGAACTGGACAAACAGAGTAGAGAATCAAATCCAGATGATGTGGATTTTGATGTGCCTCAAAATAGATTAAAAAATGAAGAAGTCCTTGAGGAGTGGGATAGGTTAGTGAACTATCTGTCTCAGGAGCATAGAACACAGTTGAAAGGTTGGTTACTGCAGTATAAGGACATATGTAAGAATCAGGAGGACTAATTCTATTGTACATGAAGTAGACATATGGAAGACTGCTCTGATAAAACAACACCTCTATTGGCTTAATCCGTTCAAAGGCAGACAGGTCTAGAAGAAGGTGGCCGCCATGCTTGACAAGGATATCATCGAACCGAGCCAGAGCGAGTGGGACTGAATGAATTTGCATGAATTATCACAAGGTCAACTCCATTACAAAATCGGACTCATATCCAGTTCCAAGATTGGAGGACTGTATTGAGAAAGCTGGACAACTCAGTTACATCACCAACTTGAACTTACTGTGTGGTTACTGGCAGGTACTTTTTATCAGAGACGGCGAATTAAATTTCTGCATTTGTAATCTCAAATGGGCTATAGCAATTTAATGTGATGCCCTTTGAAATGAAGAACAGACCCACCACATTTCAAAGACTCATGAATGGAATTGTTGCTGGGTTAACAAACTGCAGTCCATTTGGAGGGTGTAGTGATCTTTAATAAGTCCTGGAAAGATCACATGGTACAGTTGGCAGAGCCCTTTGAATGACTATGAGAAGTAAAACTAGTTAAACTTAACCAAAACTGAATTTGCGAAAGCAGGGGTGACATTCTTGGACCATAACATTGGACATGGAAAGTTGACCCTACAGAATGCAAAGACGAAGGCCATCGAGGAATTTCTATAACCAACCTCAAAGAAAGAGGTGTTTCGATTCTTAGGCGGATTCAATTGGAAGTTTGTTCCAAACCTCAGCAGTGTAGTGGTACGGTTAACCGATTTGCTGAAGAAGAACACAAATTTTTGGTGGACAGAACAATGCCAGGAGTCATTTGACTATTTGAAAGCAATATTAACCACTGCACCCAGTTTTAGCTACACCAAACTTTTTAAAGTTGCCATCGATGCTAGTGAATAGGAATTCGAGCTGTCCTACTACAGGGAGATGATGACGGGATTGAACTGCCAATTGGTTACCTTTCGAAGTAACTCAACATCCAGAGGAAATACTCCACGATCGAAAAAGAACTATTGAGTTTGGTACTAGCCTTACAACATTTTAATGTGTATGTCATGAACAATGTGTCGGAGACAGTTGTACTCACGGATCACAATCCTCTTATATTCTTGGAACGTTTTAAAGACAGAATATGCAACGACTTGTTGGAGTCTTATGTTCCAGACTTTTAAATTACATATCGTACATGTTGCGAGTTGTAAGAATGTAATTGCAGATGCGTTATCACAGATTTAACTGATATAAATAAGAGTGGTATCTATTCAATATTTTATGTTTTTTCAGAAAGAGGTTAATATGGATTTAGATTTAGAATTTAGTATGCCATGACATTGTTGTTAAGGAATACAGAAAAAAATGAAGCCATCTTTTCATTATGATTTTTTTTTCATAAGGGGGGAGGTGTTATGAAGGTGTAGACCTTTAAGAGAGTTGAAAAGCTAGCAAGGACTTAGAGAAGCACAGAGAGTCCAGAACAAGGCAACAATGTAACATTTGGTCAAAACAGCTAGCACTAGCTGGGTTGCCATGAGACAAAGACAAATTCACATTCAGCCAATCAGTTTAAATTATGCCCCAAGGTACCAAACCCCATTCAAGTTTGAATTTAGTATTTTGATAATATTAAAACGAATGAAACAATTTGATGTTTTGGAATATAAAACCAGACATTTTGAACAGCTAGTGGAAGAACTGCCACAGAGACTGCTAGCTCCAGAGCTGTCATAAAGGTACCTGTCTGGGGAAGGAATTTGCACAGAGAACATCGAGGCCAACTTACAGAGAAGAATCTACAAAGAAGACTCAGCGAAGCTGACTGGTTTTGAAATGGGACTTTTTTTTCGTAAATTGTATCAGGACTTTTTATTGGATTAGCACTGTAGAGTGGAAGGTAAATGATAGGTTTAAGAGCAAGTAGCTGTAAATAGTTGTTAGCTTTAATATTCTCTGTTAGACTTTTTAAAAAGTTGTTAATTTTTACTTTAAATAGTGACCTCTGGGTTGGTTTTTGCCTCTTGAATTTTAACAGATTACAGCGTGGGGTGAATAATTTCTCTGTTGCTGGTTTAAATTAGCAGAGGGGTTTACCCCGTGTCATAACATCACATTTTAACATACCTTTACCACTAATGTGTATACTAATACAATATTTGAAAATCAACGTAAATAAGGAAATAATATAACTAAATTCATTAAAAGCTCATTAAGAATGGTATTACAGGTGGTGTATGAAGCTGCAGTATGTGGGAGCTCAAGGATACCATTGTGATCCAGGGCAAACATATCAGTGCTGTGCTTGAAGTTTGAAGTTAGAGTTTATGAGCTGTGAGTTGAATTATAGACACTGTGATGCATCAGGGAGTGGAGAAGTTACCTGGGTTCTGTGTACCAGGAGGCAAGCACACCTCCTAGGATACGGTGTTCTGCTATGATCAGTGGTTAGGGACAAGAGGCTGTGATTACAGTAGGGTGCATAAGAGGACCCAGAAGAAAGGAGTGTATTACTGTCAGCATCTGCAATAATCCAACAGGTTTGAGGTTCTCTCAGCTTGTTTGGATGAGAGCAGGGGCTGTGGGGTGAATGAGGTAAATGACTATGGCACCATTGCACAGAGAGCCCTTCGAGTATTTGGGGAGACAAACAAACTGTAATGCTTACAGGGGGCAGCTTGGTGGGGTGGGGTGGAGTGTGGTATTGACACTGTTCTCTGCAGCAAAGTGCGAGTCCAGGTAGCTGTGTTGTCTGGCTGGTGCAAGGTTTCAGGATATCAGGTGGAGAAACACATGCAATGGAAGGGGGAGGAAAAGGTTGTTGTGGTCCATGTCAGCACCAATGACATTGGTAGAACAAGGAAAGGGGTTCTGCACAGTCAGTGTAAGGAGCTAGACACCAAATTATGAAACAGAACCTCAAAGGTAATAATATCTAGATTTTACACACGGTTTAAGGGAGACGAATGTGGGTCCAAGTCTAAAGATTTAGACAAAGACAATATGAGACCACAAAAGCAGAGTTACAAAAATGAACTGGCAATTTAGGTTAAGGGATAGCCCAACAGCAATGCAGCAGCAAATATTTAAGGGGATATTCCAGAAAGTGGAGAATATTTTAGCAAATAAAAATAATTCTCTGGGACGGATCCAACTTCCATGAATAACTAAAAAAAGTCAGATAGTAACAAACTCAAAGAAAAAACATATAATTGTGCAAGATAGTTGGCAGATTGGAAGATTGATGAGAATATTTTTAAAAAGAATATTATTAAAATATTAATAAGGAGGGGCAAATAGAGTATAAGAGAAAATTAGTTAAAATATAAGTACATGAAGAAAAGACATTTATAGAATCATAGAGATGTACAGCATGGAAACAGACCCTTCGGTCCAACCTGTCCATGCCGACCAGATATCCCAACCCAATCTAGTCCCACATGCCAGCACCTGGCCCCGTATCTCTCCAAACCCTTCCTATTCATATACCTATCCAAATGCCTTGTAAATATTGCAATTGTACCTCCACCACTTCCTCTGGCAGCTCATTCCATATATGTACCATATATGTACCATATATGTGTGAAAAAGTTGCCCCTTAGGTCTCTTTTATATCTTTCCCCTCTCACCCTAAACCTATGCCCTCCAGTTCTGGACTCCCCGATCCCAGGGAAAATACTTTGTCTATTTACCCTATCCATACCCCTCATAATTTTGCAAACCACTATAAGGTCACCCCTCAGCCTCTGACGCTAAAGGGAAAACAGCCCCAACCTGTTTAGCCTCTCCCTATACCTCAAATCCTCCAACCCTGGCAACATCCTTGTAAAGCTTTTCTGAACCCTTTCAAGTTTCACAACATCTTTCCGATAGGAAGGAGACCAGAATTGCATGCATCATTCCAACAGTGGCCTCACCAATGACCTGTACAGTCGCAACATGACCTCCCAACCTCTGTACTCAATACTCTGACCAATAAAGGAAAGCATACCAAACACGTTCTTCACTATCCTATCTACCTGCGACTCCACTTTCAAGGAGCTATGAACCTGCACTCCAAGATCTCTTTATTCAGCCACACTCTCTAGGACCTTACCATTAAGTGTATAAGTCCTGCTAAGATTTGCTTTCCCAAAATTCAGCACCTCGCATTCATCTGAATTAAACTCCATCTGCCACTTCTCAGCCCATTGGTCCATCTGGTCAAGATCCTGTTGTAATCTGAGGTAACCTTCTTCGCTGTCCACTACACCTCCAATTTTGGTGTCATCTGCAAACTTACTAACTATACCTCTTCTGCTTGCATCCAAATCATTTATGTAAATGACAAAAAGTAGAGGACCCAGCACTGATCCTTGTGGCACTTCACTGGTCACAGGCCTCCAGTCTGAAAAGCAACCCTCCACCACCACCCTCTGTCTTCTACCTTTGAGCCAGTTCTGTATCCAAATGCTAGTTCTCCTTGCATTCCGTGATATCTAACCTTGCTAACCAGTCTCCCATGGGGAACCTTGTTGAACACTTTACTGAAGTCCATATAGATCACATCTACTGCTCTGCCCTCATCAATGTTACTTCTTCAAAAAACTCAATCAAGTTTGTGAGACATGATTTCCCACGCACAAAGCCATGTTGACCATTCCTAATAAGTCCTTGCCTTTCCAAATCCATTTAAAAAAGAAGAGTTAACAGAGTATTAACCTGCAAAAAATATAGTCTGGGGAATTAGTAATTGAGGATAAATAGATCATCGATGAGTAGACAGATATTTTGCATCAGATTTCATTGAAGAGGATACACGTACCATTTCAGAAGTAACTATAAATCAAAAATTAAAAGGGAAGGACTAAGAAAGTTAGTGGGCGGCACGGTGGCCCAGTGGTTAGCACTGCTGCCTCACAGCGCCTGTAGACCCGGGTTCAATTCCCGACTCAGGCGACTGACTGTGTGGAGTTTGCACATTCTCCCCGTGTCTGCGTGGGTTTCCTCCGGGTGCTCCGGTTTCCTCCCACAGTCCAAAGATGTGCGGGTCAGGTGAATTGGCCATGCTAAATTGCCCGTAGTGTTAGGTTAAAGGGGTAAATGTAGGGGTATGGGTGGGTTGCGCTTCTGCGGGTCGGTGTGGACTTGTTGGGCCGAAGGGCCTGTTTCCACACTGTAAGTAATCTAATCTAATCTAAAAGTTATAATTACCAGGAAAGTAGTGAGTTATGTTGTTGGAACTGCAAGTTGACAAGTCTTTGGGTCCTGATGGATTTCATCCATATCTCATCTTAAATAAAGTAGCTGGTAAGATAGTTGATGTGTTAGATTTTCATTTTCCAAAATTCATTTAGATATGGTGAAGGCTGCTTTAGATTGGAAAATACTTCCTGTATTTATTCAAAATGGGAGGGAGGCAGAAGGCAAGAAACTAGAGGCCAGTTAGCTTAACATCTGTCATAGGAATGTAGGTAAAGTTACATTTAAAAGACATTTTATTAAGATTAAATTCCCTACAGTGTGGAAACAGGCCCTGCGATCCAACCAGTCCACACTGACCCTCCGAAGAGTAACCCACCCAGACCCATTTCCCTCTGACTAATGCACCTAACACTATGGGCAATTTAGCATGGCCAATTCACCTGACTTGCACATCTTTGGACTGTGGGAGGAAACGGGAGCACCTGGAGGAAACCCATGCAGATATGGGGAGAATGTGCAAATTCCACACAGACAGTCATCCGAAGCTGGAATCGAACCTGGGACCGTGGTGCTGTGAGGCAGCAGTGCTAACCACTGAGCCACCATGCCACCCATAAATACATGAATAGGAAAGCTTTGGTGGAATATGGGCCAAATTAGTTTGGGAACATGGACTAGTTGGATTGAAGTGTCTGTTTCCATGCTGTATGACTCTATATGGAAATGTTAGAATGTTATTACAGACGATATAACAGAGCACTTGGATAAGTTCAAGATACTCAGGCAGAACCAAAACTATTTTGTCAAAGGGAAATCATGCTTAACTAATTTATTGGAGTTCTTTAAAGAAGTAATTTGAGTTGCAGATAATGGAGCATCAGGGGATGCATTGTACTTTGATTTCCAGATGGCACTTGTTAAGAAGCCACATCAAAGATTATTGCTGGAATAAAAAGCTCATGGGATTGGGATGGCATGGATGGAAGATTGACTAGCTAATAGGAAACAAGCAATAGGAATAATTAATTTTTTTTCAGGCTGGCAAGATGCCTTC
The DNA here is from genome assembly GCF_004010195.1 of Chiloscyllium plagiosum. Taxonomy (NCBI): domain Eukaryota; kingdom Metazoa; phylum Chordata; class Chondrichthyes; order Orectolobiformes; family Hemiscylliidae; genus Chiloscyllium; species Chiloscyllium plagiosum. The sequence continues at coordinate 39,485,969 of NC_057743.1, read as the reverse complement.
AGTACAGTGCCATAGGGGCTTCTGCTGGGCCTCAATTCTTTATAGTTTATACTAATGATTTGGAGGAAAGGACTCTATTTCTCTTGATCTCTCTCCCTTGCTCACACCCTGTCACATTCTCTCTTTGTTGGATGAAGAGATAATTTGGAATGATCCTGAAGTCACTGGATTCTGGAGAAGTACCATATGATTGGAAAACTGTGACACCCCCATTCAAAAAGGGCTGAAGCCAAAACTCGAGATTGATTAGCCTAACATCTAATATTAGAAAAGTATTGGAATCAATTGTTAAGGAAGTAATAGCAGAACACTTGGAAAATCATAATCTAATGAAGCAGAGTCAACGTGGCTTCATGAAAGAGAAATTGTACCTGACTAATTTATTACAGTTTTTCAAGAAAGTCTCAACCAGAATGGAGACAGGAGAACCAGCAGATGGGTTATATTTGCACTTCCAAAAGATGTTCAACAAGGTATCTCATAAAAGATGAAGTCATAAGAGCCCCAGGTGTTGGATGTAGTATATTGGCATGGATAGTATATAGGCAATGGACAGGAAGCATCAAGTGGGGAGAAGGGTTTTTTTTCCGGTTGGCGACCCAAAGGGATCAGTGCTGGAACTGCAACTGTTTACTATATATTAATAACTTGGAGGTAGGAAGTGAATGTACTGTAGCTAACATTGCAGATGACACTTCTAGGTGGAAAGACAGGTTGTGAGAGAGATACCAATAGTTTAAAGACAGATATTACTAAGTTTAGTAAATGGAATATTATGTGGGAAAATGCAAGTTAGTTCAGTTTGGGAGGGAGAAGAAAAGAACAGAGTTTTACTTATATGGAGAAAAAGCTGCAGTCAAAGGGTCTTAGGTATACTTGTGCATCAAACACAGAACATAAGTCTTCTTTCACTCTCCATAAATTCTGCCAGACCTGCTGAGTTTCTGCAGCTATTTCTGGTTTTGTTTCAGATTTTCAGATCCTGTTCTTTCTTTTATACAGGAATGAATGAATCACTTTGAGAAAATGCAAGTCATGCAGGACCTGCATCCCCTGGAGTTCAGAAGAGTCAGAAATGACCTTATTGAGCTATATAAGGTCCTGAAGGCACTTAATTAGGTGGATGTGGAAAGGTTGCTTCCTCTTGAGAGAGAATCTAGAGCCAGGGGTCAAAATTTAAAATCAAGTGTTTGACAATTTAAGACAGAGTTATGACGGGAAAAAAAACTTGATAGAGTCACAGAGATATACAGCACAGAAACAGACTCTTTGGTCCAACACATCCATGCCGATCAGATATCCTAAATGAATCTAGCCCCATTTGCCAGCACTTGATTATGGATCTTTGGAATTCCCTTCCTCAAAAGGCAGTGATCACAGGTTCTTCAAATATTTTTTAGGCAGAGGTAGACCAAGAGAAAGTAAAATTATTGGGGTTGTGCAGGAGGTTAAAATCAGTTGGACCATGAAGGGTAAAGTGATTTACTCGTGTTTCTTATTTGTAGACTCATATGAACAAGCAGTAGGACACTGACCCCAAACCTGCACCACTATTTAAATAAAGTCAGGCTATTGATTTTGACCTCAAATCACATGTCTGCCTACTCCTGATAACCTTTCAACTCTTTCTGGATGATGATAAATAGAAACCCAGTCTTGGGGACACAATGTTTATGGCAATGCTTTGAAAAAGAGGTCTTTGTTTAGCCAATGTTTATCCCTTAATCGACATTACAACAACAAAGCGACTAACTTGTCATCATCATGTAGTTCTTTATGTGAGTTGGATTATGCAATTCGCTGCTGTATGCCTACTTCAAAAATATCTTCATGAGCTTCATCTGGTTGATGCTGTCGAATAGAGTCATGAAGTATTCTTTTATTCCTCAAAACAGGAATACTAACTACCTTCATCATAATTGGTGTTTCGAGCAAAGCGTTCATATGTTGGTTTGATTTGAAGCTTAAGACAAAATTATGATCTTTGAGGTATGGAGTATTTTTGAACAAATGTCTTTGATATGGCATTTTCTTTATTAAAAAACACTGCAAGGTCCCATTAATCAATGAGAAGTACCACCCAAGACTTTATTTTCACTCACCTACCTTGGTTCAACAGCATTGATCCTGAAGGGTCAAGTGAGAGATAAGAATAACTATCTTAGAACATAGAAGAGTTCAGCACACAACAGGCCCTTTGGCCCACGATGTTGTGCTATCACCTTATCTTCATAGCAAACCCAGAGCTGAAAAATGGGCTTACCAGCAATGAATGGAAAACAGAGTGTGAATCGTGAGAAGGGAGGCCAGGACACAATGGAGCACACAGAACTCCCGAGGATAACTTGGGGCTTGTACACAGGTTTGAGACAAAACCTCAAACCAGTTGGTAACAGTTGACAGGTCTTCAGCGGAACTCCAGGACATGTAACTGCAGTAACTCTGTGGTTAAACTCCTGAAGCTTTGCACTTTCTGACCGATCAGAGCCTTAGATATCACTAACTGGTATATAATTATAAATTTATGCATTTATTTTACAATATAACATTAAAAAGAAAACATGTTAACCTTTTATTGTCTTCACAGGGCATATGTTTAGCTTTAAATAAGTTTATTCTGGTTAGCTGTCGTAAAGCTGTATTTTCTATGAAGCTGTTCAGACTCGAAACAGCCAGGTTTAAACATTGAATATATGATGTACATCCAAGGCGAGTGATAGCTAAGTTGTCCACCCGAAATGGGATATGTAACTGCATTTTATGTATAAAAGCCATGACTATTTGTAACTTGGATAAATTTTAAGCTGCTCCTCATATGCATGTGAATAAACCACTTACATCTTGGACTCAGACTGCTAAGTTTCTAATCTGTTATTTCACACTGTTCATTGGACTTTCAATACTGCAAACTCTTACTTTTAAGTTTCTCCTTCTGCACCTCTGTCCTTCCACTTCTACTCAGGTTCCTGTGTTCCTCCAATTCTGATCTCTTTGGCATGACAACAATATAGGAGAAAACAGGAGCATGTCCTGAATGGGATGACCAGTCAGCACCATAATGACTTTTATCATTCCATCACTGGTGGCTGTGCCTTCAGCTGCCAAGAGTGGATACACTGGATTTTACTCTGTCAGTTTCTCTCTATACAGTATATGGCAGTTAGAAGTGGGGCTTGGTAAGCTCAGTTGGCTGGATGCTGATCTGTGATATATAGTGACACCAACAGCATGGGTTCAATTCTCCACGTTGACTGAAGTCATCATGAAGGACTGTCCTTCTTAACCTCACAACTTGCCAAAGGTGTTGTGATTCTCAGGTTAAACCAGTTTTGCTGTCTATGAGAGTAACCCTTGAGTCTGTTAAGACTATGGGAACCTTCCCTTTACTTAGAAATGCCTCTGTTCTGAAAGATTAAAGTTACAAAATACATTGATTATCAAATATACAGGCTAATGGGTTTCACACTGTTTCCCGCACCTCACCAAACAATGGCAGGAGGATCTTAGAAGTCCCTTCCTATTAAGCTTGCACAGTGCCTGCTCTGAACTTTCATGTCTCCCTCAGCACATAGTCCTGGACCTTGGAATGTGCAAGCCTGCAACATTCAGTTATCCATATCTCTCTATACTGACCATTGAACAAGTTTTGGACTGATCAAAGAACACCTTTCACAGAGTTGAAGCTCCTCCAGCAGCAGTTAATGTTTGTATCATGTCCTTTGATTCTCCTAAGTATGCTCTGCTTGCACACAATGTAAGCTAATGTCATTCACTCATTCCTTTGGCTCTCAACGATACTGTCTAAAAATGATCATTGTTGAGGAAGCAGAATGTGCAGTCACTGTGCCTGATGACTT
>NC_057743.1:39448217-39481612 GCF_004010195.1 Chiloscyllium plagiosum | reverse complement strand
GTGAAACCTAAAAGGGTTCAGAAAAGATTTACATATTGCCAGGGTTGGAGGATCTGAGCTACAAGGAGAGGCTGAACAGGCTGGGGCTGTTTTCCCTGGAGCGTCAGAGGCTGAGGGGTGACCTTATAGAGGTTTACAAAATTATGAGGGGCATGGATAGGATAAATAGACAAAGTCTTTTCCCTGTGTTCTGGGAGTCCAGAACTAGAGGGCATAGGTTTCACACAGAGGGTGGTACGTGTATGGAATGAGCTGCTACAGGATGTGGTGGAGGCTGGTACAATTGCATCATTTAAGAGGCATTTGGATGGGTATATGAATAGGAAGGGTTTGGAGGGATATGGGCTAGGTGCTGGCAGGTGGGACTATATTTGGGTTGGGATATCTGGTTGGCATGGACGGGTTGGACCGAAGGGTCTGTTTCCATGCTGTACATCTCTATGACTCTATGACCCTATTTATCAGCCCAAGCCTGAAATGTTATCTTCACCATGCTGAATGCATTCTCTTGTTGGTTGTCAACGAGCTGGGCCACCCCTTACTTACATTCCTTTAGTGTCAAATCAGTTTTAAAATTATCCATCTACTCCTTACTGTTTATTTTATTTGTGTGCAGAGCAATGAAAAGAACATTGTGTAAAACTAAAACTCTGGGTTTTGATTTTGTGTGATCTTTTGTTTCGTTGCCCTGGGAAATTATTCAATTGTTCTTATCTCTTATGATTTTTAGCTTTATTTCTTTAGTTAACTCCATCATTCTTGTCCTTGCATTGTGATCAACTTTAATTTCACATAGCCTTTCCTTTTGTAAAAGGAAGCGTCACCATGAAGAACACATGCTTTTAGTGTCCAGTACGGAGGACTTTGTGAACCAGAGGGATTAAGATTAATGCTTATACCAGTTGCAGGTCGATTACACATTTTCCAATCCATACTCATCCAGATTTAGGATTAACATTGAAGCAGTCACCATTTTAAATGTATGCACCAAAATTTCTACAAGGTCCTCTGTATGGTAGCAGTTGGAAAGTTAGTGGGAAGGAATTTAAAACAAAAATCTGGGATCTGGAGAGATTGAAAGAATCTGGCAGTAGGAAAAACACATCACCTGCAATAATTAACAAAAATGGACAAAGAAAAGACATGGAAAGAAAAAATGATAATTACTTTTATTCAACATAAATATGCAAATACAATTGTCTAAGGATAGATCCAGCAAATAGCCTGTCCAATGTGCTTCCAAACTGAGTATCTGAATAAAACTTTGTACCTTCTTCACAATAACTTGATATCCATCCCAAGTGACTACCAAGCAGTATTGTTCCAAGTGGGATTGCAGCCGGTATGTTCAGCTTTTCTGCACTGATTGGAACGTGAACCATCTCTCGACAGCTAGGATTGTTGAACACAAAGAGTTACAAAGGTTTGAATTTTCACAGTTGTAGGCTGTGTGTTTTTCAGAGAGTTTCATGGCAGGTATCTCATCATAGCTTACAACGACTCATCTCATTGTGACTGTTCGCCTCATTCACTGTGTATCCAGGTCATATAATACCCCTCTCATGCATTCATGTGGGAACAGAGATGGAAATGCTTACCACTGCTGGGACCTTCCAGCATTCACAACATTGATGCCATACAAGGTTTGTGAAGGTTTGTAGCTCAGGTTGAATTTTAGGGTGTAGGTTTGCTCGCTGAGCTGTAGGTTTGATATCCAGACGTTTCATTACCTGGCTAGGTAACATCATCAGTGGCGACCTCCAAGTGAAGCGAAGCTGTTGTCTCCCGCTTTCTATTTATATGTTTGCCCTGGATGGGGTGCCTGGGGTTTGTGGTGATGTCATTTCCTGTTCGTTTTCTGAGGGGTTGATGTGTTTGTTTATAGAGGTGTTGTCCCAGAGGCCTATAATGAAACGTCTGGATATCAAACCTACACCCTATTGATGAGAAAGTGAGGTCTGCAGATGCTGGAGATCAGAGATGGAAATGTGTTGCTGAACTCGGATTTCACCAGTTTCCTCATTTCCCCTCCCCCCAGCCTGTCTCAGTCAAATCCATCAAATTCAGCACCGCCTTCCTAATCTGCAATCTTCTTCCTGACCTCTCCGCCCCCACCCCAGTCTGACCTATCACCCTCACCTTGACCTCTTTCCACCTATCACATTTCCGACGCCCCTCCCCCAAGTCCCTCCTCCCTATCTTTTATCTTAGCCTGCTGGACCAACTTTCCTCATTCCTGAAGAAGGGCTAATGCCCGAAACGTCGATTCTCCTGTTCCCTAGATGCTGCCTGACCTGCTGCGCTTTTCCAGCAACACATTTCCATCTCTACACCCTATTGATGCCATAATTAAAACCATTTCTACTGGGACAACACATCTATCCTGGGACAGGCTAAGCAAAGACATGCCAGAGAATTCCTAGAGGCCTGGCACTCCAACCACAACACCATAAACAAACACATAGATCTAGAGGAAAAAGTGAGGACTGCAGATACTGGAGACCAGAGTTGAAAAATATGGTGCTGGAAAAACACAGCAGGCCAGGCAGCATCTGAGGAGCAGGAGAATCGACGTTTCGGGCATAAGCCCTTCTTCAGGAATGAGGCTGGTGTGCCAAGCGGGCTGAGATAAAGGGTAAGGGGGAGGGAATTTGGTGGAGGGGCGCTGGGAATACGATAGGTGGAAGGAGGTGAGGGTGATAGGCCGGAGAGGGGGTGAGGGCAGAGAGGTCGGGAAGAAGATTGCAGGTCAAGAGGGCGGTGCTGAATCCGGGGTTTGGGACTGAGATAAGGTGGGGGGAGGGGAAATGAGGGAGCTGGAGAAATCTACATTCATCCAGTGTGGTTGGAGGGTTCCCGAGGCGGAAGATGAGGCGCTCTTCCTCCAGGCGTCGTGTGGTCAGGGTCTGGCAATGGAGGAGGCCAAGGACCTGCATGTCCTTGGCGGAGTGGGAGGGGGAGTTAGTGTTCAGCCACGGGGCGGTTGGGTTGGTTGGTGTGAGTGTCCCAGAGATGTTCCCTGAAACGTTCCGCAAGTAGGCGGCCTGTCTCCCCAATGTAGAGGAGACCACATCGGGTACAATGGATACAGTAAATGATGTGTGTGGAGGTGCAGGTGAATTTGCGACGGATATGGAAGGATCCATTGGGGCCTTGGAAGGAGGTGAGGGCGCAAGTTTTGCACTTCTTGCAGTTGCAGGGGAAGGTGCCGGGAATGGAGGTTGGGTTGGTGGGGGATGTGGACCTGACGGGGGAGTCATGGAGGGAGTCATGGAGGGAGTGGAACGCTGATAGGGGTGGGGAGGGAAATATATCCCTGGTGGTGGGGTCTGTTTGGAGGTGGCGGAATTGATGGAGGATGATACGATGTATCCAGAGGTTGGTGGGGTGGAAGGTGAGGACCAGTGGGGTTCTGTCCTGGTCACGATTGGAGGGGCGGGGTTCAAGGGCGGAGGTACAGGAAGTGGAAGAGACGCAGTGGAGAGCATTGTCGACCACGTCGGAGGGGAAATTGCGGTCTTTGAAGAAGGAGGCCATTTGGGTTGTTCGGTAGTGGAATTGGTCCTCCTGGGAGCAGATGCAGTGGAGCGAAGGAATTGGGAATATGGGATGGTGTTTTTACAGGAGGCAGGGTGGAAGGAGGTGTAATCTAGGTAGCTGTGGGAGTCGGTCGGTTTGTAGTAAATTTACTACAACCTCCTCTCCTGGCACCTTCCCCTGCAACTGCAAGAAGTGCAAAACTTGCGCCCACACCTCCAAGGCCCCAATGGATCCTTCCATATCCGTCGCAAATTCACCTGCGCCTCCACACACATCATTTACTGTATCTGTTGCACCCGATGTGGCCTCCTCTACATTGGGGAGACAGGCGGCCTACTTGCGGAACGTTTCAGGGAACACCTCTGGGACACCCGCACCAACCAACCCAACCGCCCCGTGGTTGAACACTTTAACTCCCCCTCCCATTCCGCCAAGGACATGCAGGTCCTTGGCCTCCTCCATTGCCAGATCCTGACCACACGACGCCTGGAGGAAGAGCGCCTCATCTTCCGCCTCGGAACCCTCCAACCACATGGGATGAATGTAGATTTCTCCAGCTTCCTTATTTCCCCTCCCCCCACCTTATCTCAGTTCCAAACCCCAGATTCAGCACCGCCTTCTTGACCTGCAATCTTCTTCCTGACCTCTCTGCCCCCACCCACTCTCCGGCCTATCCACCTCCTTCCACCTATGGTACTCCCAGCACCCCTCCCCCAAATTCCCTCCCCCCCTACCCTTTATCTCAGCCCGCTTGGCACACCAGCCTCATTCCTGAAGAAGGGCATATGCCCGAAATGTCGATTCTCCTGCTCCTCAGATGCTGCCTGGCCTGCTGTGTTTTTCCAACACTACATTTTTCAAAATGGATCTAAATGCCATCTATCAACCTCTCAGAAAATGAACAGGAAATGACATCATCACAAACCCCAGGAACCCCATCCAGGACAAACATATAAATAGAAAGCAGGAGACAACAGCTTCGCTTCACTTGGAGGTCGCCACTGATGATGTTACCTAACCAGGTAATGAAACGGCTGAATATCAAACCTACAGCGCAGCGAGCAAACCTACACCCTATTGATGCCATAATTAAAACCCAGCTATACACCAGTTTAAATGCTTTAGTGCAGGAACATGCCTTCACAATGTGGTGCCTGATCATAACTGAATAGGATACATCCAAACCTCGACCCAAATAGCAGCCTTAGTTAATGCCATTTCTCTGAATAAACAAAATGTCCAGCAATGCAGGAAGAAAGTCAATGATCCTACGGTTAGGTGCCACCATCTTCTCTCTACTGCATCACACTCAGTCTAACTCTGTCACCGCACAATAAGGTCACAAGGCTAAATAAAAACTGAAACAACGGCGGATACTGTAAATCAGAAACAAAAACAGAAATTTCCAGAAAAGCTCAGCATCGGTGGAGAGAAATCAGAATTAATGTTTTGGGTGGGGTGATTCTTCCTCAAAACTGCTGCCAAACTTGCTGAGTTTTTCCAGTAATTTCTGTTTTTGTTTAAGATCACAAGGCTAATGATCTACAATGTTATCATCTAAATGGTCTGAAAGAAGGCCTGAGGCCTAATGGAGTTAAAGATCAGGCAATGGAAATATTAAGTGTTAATTGGGTAAGATTTGGTGTGTAAATAGGAGGTGTTTGTAATCAGTGGAGTGTGGGTTTTATGGAGCATATTTAACTGAAATAAACTTCTCTCTAAAAGTGTGGACTTGGATTCTTTTTAAATAGTTATCTTCTAGTGTATAATGTTAGTAGCAAAAGATGATTGAGTAAAAATGTAATGTTTCAGAGTAGGATTTCCCATCTTTGTTTCCTGAAAATTAGCTGTTTGACGAGTGTGAGAATGAGGTTACAATGTGGATCTGGGTTATTTCTTTACAAAAGATAAACAATATGTGGTCTTCATACATTTGTTTTCATTCAAAGGAAGAAAGAAGCAAAATATTTATTGGAATTGGAAAACCTGATGTCTTAAATAGCTTTAGAGTAAAAGATTCCCAAGGAATTTCTGATCGTAACATGATAGATTTTATATTCAATTTGAGAACAAAAAATCTGGATCTGAAACAACTGTGCTTAACTTAAATAAAGGGCATGACAATCAAATGAGGATAGTTAGCTAAAGAGAACCAGGTGGATAGTTTAGCATAAATGACAGTAAGCAAGCAGTGGCAAATATTTAAGGATGGCATTCATGACTCAATAAAAATATATCCCAGTCAGAAGGAAAAATTCTAACCATTCATGGGTAACCGAGGGAGTAAAGGAGAGTATTAAGTTGAAAGAAAAATTATATAAGAGGCAAAAGTCAGCGAAAGTCCCAAAGCATGAGATAAATTCTGAATTCAGAAAAAGACGACTGTAAAGATAATAAAGAGAGCAAAAGTAAACTACAAGAGTACACAAGAGAGGAATATAAAAACTGATAATAAAAGCTCTTTCAATTATTTAAAAAGGAAGTGTGTGTGAACATGGGTCCCTTAGAAAATTAGTCTGGGGAGACAGTTACAGGGAACAAGGAAATGGCATTGGAGATAAACAGATTGTTTGCATCACTCTTTTGACATCTCATTAATATTAAAAAATACAAAGAGGAATTAAGTGCCATCAACATCACTAGAAAAGTAGTATTAGACAAATTATTGGGGCTATAGGCATATAAGTCCCCTGGCCCTGGTGGCTTGCAGCCGAGGATCCTAAAACAGCTCGCGACACATATAGTGGATGCAGTAGTTGTAGTTTTCCAAAAATCACAGGATTCTTCAGAAGCATCAGAGGATTGGAAAACTGAAAATAAGAGATCACTACTCAAAAAGAGGGACACACAAAGCGAGGAACCATAGGCTGATTAGTCAAATATCTGTTGCTGGAAAAGCATTGGAATCAATTATTAAAGAAACAATAGAATATTTAGAAAATCATAATGTAATCAAGCAAAGTCAGCATGGTTTCCCATGAAAGGGAAATTGTGACTGGCTAGTTTATGAGAATTTTTTGAGGAAGTCTCATTCAGAGTGAGTAGACAGAAACCAATAAATATGTTATATTTAGATTTCCAGAAGGCATTCAACAAGGTGCTTCACAAAAAGTTAAGTCATAAGAGCCCTGAGTATTTGAGGTAGTATACTGGCATGGATTCAGAATTGGCTCATGGGCAGGAAACAGTAAGAGAAGAGAAGGGGTTCTTTTTCAGGTTGTTGACTTGTGACCACCAGTTCCATGAACATCAGTGCTGGTTTTGCAATTGTTTACAACATATATTAATGACTTGTAGGAAGGAAATTAATGTACTGTCACCAAATTTGCAGACAAAAGTATGTGGAAAGACAGGTGGTGAGAAGGATATAAACAGTTTACAGAGAGATATTGATAGGTTAAGTAAGTTGGCAAGTGGAGTATGATGTGGGAAAGTGCAAAGATGCTCATTTGGAAGGGAGAACAAAAGGGCAGAATCTTATTTAAATGGACAAAAAGTTGCAACACAAAGGGACTTGGAGCAGTTGTGCAGAAAACTAGCTCACAGATGCAGCAGATAATCAGGAAAGCTAATGGAATATTGGCCCTTATTTCAAGAGGATAAAGTATAAGAGGAGAGATGTTTACTGCAACTGAACAAAGTGCTGATGAGATCATATCTGGAGTACTGTGAGCAGTTTTGGTCCACTTATTTAAAGAAAAACATCAGTTCATTTGAGGAAGTCCAGAGAAGGTTCACTACGATAATCCCTGGTATGCTCCACCCGAATCCTGCTGGGACCAGAGTTCTGGTGAACCACGTAATGACAGCTTGCACATAGAGCTTTAAACTGAACAAGGAGGGGATGGGTTCAGTTCAAGTTATGGAAAAAGCTATGAGGGGTGCTGGGGGAGTTCAGTAGAAGTTATTAAAGTTTCCAGAAGGTTCTAGGGATTAAGATCAAAGGCTAAACAGATGAGACTACTCACTGGACTATGGAAGAATGAGAAATTATTTCACTGAAACGTACAGGATTCTTATGGGGCTTGACAGGGTAAACGCTGAGAGGGTGTTTTTCCTCGTGGGAGAGTCTATGACTAGAGAGCACAGTCTCAGAATAAAGAGGTACCAATTTAAGATTAAACTGAGAAGGAATTTCTTCTCAGAGGCTTGCAATCCTTTGGAATTCATTGTTATAGAGAACTGTGGTCACAGAATCCTTGTGTACCTTTAAGAGTGAGATAGATAGCTGCTTGATCAGTCGGTGATTTAAGGGTTATGGGGAAAGGGCAGGAAAGTGGACATGACAAATGTCACATCAGCCATGATCCTTGATTTGATTTATTATTATTGTCATATGTACCAAGACACAGTGAATAGTACTGTTTTCAGTGGTATCCAGACAAATCATACCTGGCATAAGTACATGAAGGTACTAAGACAGATTGCAGAATATAGTGTTATAGCTACAAAAAATGTGCAGAGAAGGATCAATTCTAATTTTTGATAGGTCGATTCATAATTCTGATAACAGCGGGGAAGAAGCTGTTCTTAAATCTGTTGCCATATTTTATCATATGTTTGCATCTTCTGTCTGATGGAAAAGGGCGGAAGAGAGTATAATCGGGTTGGGAGGGGTCTTTGATAATGTTGGCTGCTTTACTGTGGCAATGAGACGTGTAAATGGATTCAGTGGAAGGAAAGCTGGTTTTCATAATGGACCAGGTTGCGTTAACAACTCTCTGTAGTTTCTTGCAGTCTTGGGCAGAGCAGATTCCATGCCATGCTGTGATGTATCCGGATAGGATACTTTCAATGGTGCATCTATAAAAATTGGTAAGTGTCATTATGGACATGCTGAATTTCCTTAGCTTTCTGAGGAAGTAGAGGCTTTGGTGTGCTTTCTTAACTGTAGCGTCAATGTGGATGGACAAGGACTGATCGTTAGTGATATTTACTCCTCAGAACTTGAAGCTCTCTAACATCTCCACCTCAGCATGACTGACACAGATGGGAATTTGTTCTCCAATTCACTTCGTGATGTCAATGACCGGCTCCTTCATTTTGCTGACATTGTGGGAGAGATTGTTGTTATTGCGCCAAGCCACCAAGCTCTCTACATCTTGATCCTATTGAATGGCTGAGCAGACTCAAGGGCCCAAACAGCCTCGAGTGCTACCTAGAATTTTAACAAGGACCAGGTCAAAATTAGGAAATTTGGAAGTTCCACCAGTTTCAAATTTGAGAGTGATCATTCTTAGTAAAATAGCTGGATTTAATCATTACATAGGTGTACTGTCCAGTGAAGAACCACACTGTTCTTAAGTATACCATCGAGGAAGAAAGCAATGATGAAACTAGATATGGAAAAACGACAAAACTTTTGCATTTGGAAAATGTGAATTTACAGCGTATACACTCAGACACTGTTTATTACCGTAATGGAACTTAACTGCTCCACTCAAGAAATTAATGAAATTTTACTGACACCAGGGATTAAAAACATAGAAGCCAGAGAATGAATTGTGATAAAACTACATTGCAATTTGCCAAATCATCCTCTAAATGGTTGAAATTTTTCAAAAAAGGACAGTAGTAAAGGAATAGGGCATAATAATCAATAAGCTTTTCACAGTCAGGAAGGAGTGATCGCAGGCAGAGTGAAACATAGCCTAAGTGAAACATGGGAAAGTGGAGGCAACACAAGTAAACCATAATTCATTGGTTGGTGGTAGCTACTAATTTAACTGTATATCAGTACATTAACTTCCTTCCTCCAAGTCATTAATACAGGATATATTATTACTTTCAGATTGAAGGAGAAAGTGAGGTCTGCAGATGCTGGAGATCAGAGCTGAAAATGTGTTGCAGGAAAAGCGCAGCAGGTCAGGCAGCATCCAAGGAGCAGGAGAATCGACATTTCGGCCATGAGCCCTTCTTCAGGAATGAGGAAAGTGTGCCAAGCAGGCTAAGATAAAAGGTAGGGAGGAGGGACTTGGAGGAGGGGCGTTGGAAATGCGATAGGTAGAAGGAGGTTAAAGTGATGGTTATAGGCCGGAGTGGGGGTGGGGGCAGAGAGGTCAGGAAGAAGATTGCAGGTCAAGAAGGTGGTGCTGAGTTCGAGGGTTGGGACTGAGATAAGGTGTGGGGAGGGGAAATGAGGAAACTGGAGAAATCGGAGCTCATCCCTTGTGGTTGGAGGGTTCCTAGGCGGAAGATGAGGCGCTCTTCCTCCAGCTATCTTGTTGCTATGGTCTGGCGATGGAGGAGTCCAAGGACCTGCATGTCCTTGGTGGAGTGGGAGGGGGAGTTAAAGTGTTGAGCCACAGGGTGGTTGGGTTGGTTGATCCGGGTGTCCCAGAGGTGTTCTCTGAAACGTTCCGCAAGTAGACGGCCTGTCTCCCCAATATAGAGGAGGCCACATCGGGTGCAGCGGATGCAGTAAATGATGTGTGTGGAGGTGCAGGTGAATTTGTGGCGGATATGGAAGGATCCCTTGGGGCCTTGGAGGGAAGAGATGTGGCTGTGGAAGCGAGTCTGTTTGAGAACATGGCAGAAGAGTTTCTGGGCAGAGGAGATGACCTGGGGTGTGCAATGAGAGAGGGACTCACTGAAATCCTTGTAGAGGGAGGAAGAGAGCTTCTTCAAGGAAGGCATCCTTGCAAGAGGATTCGCAGTAGGTTAAAATCTTCTAGGAGAAAGTGAGGACTGCAGATGTTGGAAATGCGATAGGTGGAAGGAGGTTACGGTGAGGGTGATAGGCCGGAGTGGAGGTGGGGGCGGAGAGGTCAGGAAGAAGATTGCACGTCAAAAAGGCGGTGCTGAGTTCGAGGGTTGGGACTGAGACAAGGTGGGGAGAGGTGGGGGGAGGCATTTCCAACGCTCCTCCCCCAAGTCCCTCCTCCCTACCTTTTATCTTAGCCTGCTTGGCACACTCTCCTCATTCCTGAAGAAAGGCTCATGCCCGAAACGTCGATTCTCCTGCTCCTTGGATGCTGCCTGACCTGCTGCGCTTTTCCAGCAACACATTTTCAGCACTTTCAGATTGAAGGTAAATAGGGAAAATATTTACAGGCTACAAACTAAAAGACAATTACAAAATTTTAATACGCAAATTAAGAATTAAGCAATTAAAATAGAAATGCCTGCCCAGGCAATGTGTTGTAATTGCACAATGTGGGATATGGTGGACCCCATTATGGTTCATAGTGACTACATCTGTAGCAAGTATAGATTGCTTAATAAATTCTGGCTCAGAGTTGATGAGCTGGAGGGTGAGCTTTGAACACTGACATATCAGGGAGGGAGAGAGTTACCTAGATGCTGTGTTTCAGGAAGCAAACACACCCCTTAGATTAACTACCTTGAATTCGATCGGGGTTGTAACTATCAGTGAGGCAGGTAGAGGGTTCTCGGAGGCAGTGCTGAAGGAATCTCAGCTCTTGAGCTTGTCTCATAGGATTGATATTCTTGTTCCCTGTGTGGATGAGAGTGGGGTCTGTAGGGAAGATGAGCTAATTGACCATAGCACTGTGGTACTGGAAGCCATTCAAGAGAAAAGAGAAAGGTAGTTGTAATTGGGGATAATATAGTCAGGAAAAATGGACACTATTCTGTTTGGCCAAGATCGAGAGTCCTGAAGGATGTGTTGCTAGCCTTATGTCCTGGTTCAGGATCTCCCATGTGCAGAGGAGCTTGGAGTGGGAGGGGAAAGATCTGTTTGTCATTATCCATATAGATAATAACAATATTTGTTGAAAGAGGAAAGAGGTTCTGCTGAGGAAAAATGAGCAGCTAGGGTTAGAAAGCAGACCAAAAATGTAATATTCTTTCAATTACTATCTGAGCCATGAACAAACTGGCACAGGGTAAACAAGATTAAAGAGGTAAATGAGTTGCTCAAAGATTGGTGTGGGAGACACAGCTTCAAATTCATGAAACATTATCACCAGTACTGGGGAAGGAGGAAACTGTTAAATGGGATGGGCTTCACCTGAATCCTGCTGGGATCAGAGTTCTGGTGAACCAGCTTGCACATAGGGCTTTAAACTGAACAGGGTGGGGGGCGCAGGGGGAGAGAGAGAGAGAGAGAGAGAACAGATGGGTTCAGTTCAAATTATAGAAAAAGCTATGAGGAGTGCTGGGGGAGTTCAGCAGAAGTTTATTAAAGTTTCCAGATCAAGTAATAGGACAGGGAGTATGTTAAAGGTCAGTAAACTAACTTCAGGCATAACAGATGAGGGGACAACAAGACGTTGGGGAAGGGGGGGTAGAGAGTAAATGCAGTACTGAGGGTTTGTAAGTAAATGCACGCAGAATATGAAACAAGATAAATGACCTCGTAGCACAGATTGAAATTGACAGGCACAATGTTGTGGTCATCACAGAGACGCAATTGCAAGAGGATCAGGGCTTGGAACTAAATATCCAAGGATACACATCCTATGGAAAGGACAGGCAAATGGGCAGGGAGTCAGGGTTGCCTTGTTAAGAAGGAATTAAATTAAATCGATCACAAGAAGTGATAGAGTTGGAAGGTATAGAATCTGCATGGGTTGATTTGAGGGATTGCAAAGGAAAAGACCCTAGTGGGAATTGTGTACATGCCTCCTGGTAGTTGTTAGGATGTGGGACAGAAAATAATTTAGGATATAGAAGAGGCTTGTCAGAAAGGCACTCGTACATTAAGCATGGGGGACTTCAAATTGCAGGTGGACTGGGGGAAAAAAAACAGCTTGGCAGAGGATCTCCAGAAAAGAAATGTTGAACGTCTGCAAGGTTTTTTGGAGCAGCTTTTGGTACAGCCTATTAGAAAACAGACAATTCTGAATTTTGGTGGCATAATGAGGAAGACTTGAATAGGAAATTGAAGTTGAAGGAACCCCCCATTACGCAGTGACTGTAATTTTACAGAATTCACCCCGAGAGGAAGAAGCTGCAATCAGATGTGACAATATTACAATTGTGTGAAGGTAACTACAAAGACATGAGGGAGGAGCTGGCCAGTGATGACTGGAAGGGGAGCCTAGCAAGAAATCAGTGGAGCAGGAAGGGCAGGAGTTAATGAGGTTAATTTAGAAGACACAGCAGAAATTCATCCTAAGAAAGAAAAAACATACTAAGGAGAGGATGAGGCAACCATAGTTGATAAGGGAAATCAGGGACAGCATAAAAGGAAAAGGAAAGGCATTCAATGTGGTGAAGATCAGTGAGAAGCCAGAGGAATGGGAAACTTTTAAAAATGAGCAGCGGATCACTAAGAAAAGAGAAGATAAAAGAGAAGAATAAGCTAGCTAATAAGATAAAAGAAGATTGCAAGTTTTTTTTAGATATCTACAAGGTAAGAGGGAGACAAGAGTGAACATTGGACCCCTGGAAAATGAAGCTGGAGAAGTCGTAATGGAAAAAAAGAAATGATGGAAGAACTAAGTAGGTACTTCTTTATTTTTCCTTTATTCGTTCACAGGATGAGAGTGTCGCTGGCTAGGCAGCATTTATTGCCATCCCTAATTGCCCAGAGGGCAGTTAAGTGTCAACCACATTGCTATGGGTCTGGAGTCACATGTAAGTCAGACCAGGTAAGGATGGCAGTTTCCTTCCCTAAAGGACATTAATGAACCAGATGGGCTTTTCCGACAATCGACAATGGATTCATAATCATCATTAGATTTTTAATTCCAGATATATCTTATTGAATTCAAATTCACATCACTTTCTGGATGTAGGTTTGCTCACTGAGCTGGAAGATTCATTTTCAGACGTTTCGTCACTACACAAGGTAACATCTTCGGTGAGCCTCCAGACGAAGCTTCGGAAGCTTTTTACAGTGGAAGACACCGGCATCATACCAGAACATCAAGAGACTCTGTCCTTGTTGCACTGGGGTTTGGGGGGCGGGGGGAAGAGGGGGTACTTAAGTGTGGTGGAACAGGGAATGGAGGTGGTGCTGCGGAGGGCCCTTATTGCATTGGGGGGGGGCAGGTTTAGAGCAATGGTACGGGGAATGAAGGTGATGTGGCAGAGGGCTCAATACTACAGCCATGTGTGACCACGTGATGAAACAAACTCAATACTACAGCCACATGACAAAGTCCCCCTTGCCCTCACCTACTACACCATCTGTCTCAGCATTCAACGCATCATCCTCAAAATACTTCTGACAACTCCAAACAGACCCCACTACCAAGAACATCTTCCCCTCCCCATCCCTCTCTGCTATCTGTTCCCTCCAATAGTCCTTGGTTCATGCCACCCATGCCACTGAACCCCCAGGTACCTTACTCTGCAAGCAGAAAAAATGCAAAACCTGCCCATGCACTTCCCTGTCACCTCCATCCAGGATCCCAAACACTCCTTCCAGGAGAGACAGAGGTTCACCTGCCTGTCTTCCAACCGAGTTTACTGCATCAGGTGTTCCCAATGTGGTCTTCTCGACATCAGGGAGACCAGATGTAAATGGCTCATCGAGCATCATAGTCGGGTCCACAGGAGTCGACCGGACCTTCCAGTTACAGCCCATTTCAATTCATCCAACCACTCCCTTTCCGACATGACCATCCTTGGCCTTCCTCAATTGCCAAAACAAACCACAGCGCCGATTAGAGAAACAACACCTTATCTTCCATTTGGGCCTCTACAGCCTGGAGGACCTGACATTGAGTTCTCCAATTTCAAATAACCTCCCACCCCATCCCTCGACTCCCTTCCTGCCAATACTCCTTGCCACCAACCAGATTCATTCCTCCCATTGACGAACCAGGTTGTACCCTCTATCTGTCTTCACCTATCCCCACTTCACCACCCTGCTGCCTCCCTCTTCACCTGCAGCTGCCCCCACACCCACCCCCCAGTCCTGAAGAAGGGTTACACCTGAAACATCGACTTCCACACCTCCTGATGCTGCCTGGCTTGCTGGGTTCTTCCAGCCTCCTGTCTGTCTACTTTGGATTCCAGCATTTGCAGTTTTTTTTGTCTCTAAGAAAGGAGGGAGGCAGAAGACAGGAAACCACAGGCAGGTTAGCCTGACCTCAGCTGTTGGTAGGATATTGAAGTCTAATATTAAGGATGAGAATGCAGAGTATTTGGAAGTGCATTGTAACATAGAACTGAGTCAAGGGAAGGTCATGCCTGACAGATCTGTTAGAATTCCTTCAGGAGGTAATGAGCAAGTTAGACAAAGGAAGCTAGGGGACATGATATATTTGGATTTCCAGAGGGCCTTTGACAAGGTACCATACAGAAGGTTGCTAAATAAGTTAACGTGATATTAGGGGCAAGATACTGGCAATGATAGAGCATTGGTTGACTGGCAGAAGGCAGACAGTAGTGATAAAGGGGTTTTATTCAGGATGACAACCAGTGACACGTGGAGTTCTGTAGGGGTCATGTTGGGACCATAACTTTTCATATTATACATTAATGATCTAGATGAAAGAACTGATGGCATTGTTGCTAGGTTTGCAGGTGACAAAGAAAGATGGAGGGACAGGTATTGTTGAGGAGGTGGGGAGGCTGCAAAAGGATGCGGACAGACTAGCAGACTGGGTAACGACGTGGCAGATGGAATACAACGTAGGAAAGTGAGAGTTTGTGCACTTTCATGGGAAGAAAGCTTAGACTATTTTCTAAATAGGGAAAGCCTTTGGAGATATGAGACACAAAGGGACTTAGGAATCCTAATTCAGGATGACCTTAAAGATGGTTTTAACACGCAGATTCAGTTGGCAGGCTAAAGGAGGAAGGAAGGCAAATGCAATGTTAGCATTCATTTCAAGAGGGCTAGAGTACAAAAGCAGAAATATACTGCTGAGGCTGTATAAGGCTCTGGTCAGACTGCATGTAGAATATTGAGAGTGGTTTTTGGTCTAGTATCGAAAGGAGAACGTGCTGGCATTAGAAGGGTCCAGAGGAGGTTTATGAGGATGATGTCAGGGATGAAAGGCATGTCATAAAAGGAGCTGTTGAGGACACTGGTTCTGTACTCGATGGCCTTTGGACGGCTGAGGGGCTTCCGATTAAAACTTACAGAATACTGGGAAGTCTGAGTAGAGTGGAGGTGGAGAAAATGTTTCCACTAGTAGGAGGGGCGAGGACCCCAAGGCACAGCCACAGTGTGAAGAAACGACTCTTCAGACCTGAGATGAAGAGGGATTTCTTCTGCCCAGTGGGTGGTGAAGCTGTGGAAATCTTGCCACAGAGGGCTGTGGATGCCAAGTCATTGAATGCATTTAAGACAGAGATAGTTGGGTTCTTGGTTAGTAAGGGAATCCAAGATGCAGGGAGAAGGCAGGAGATTGGAGTTGGTAAACACATCAGTCACGATCAAATGGTGAAACAGACTTGATGGGCTGAATAGCCTAATTATGCTCCTGCATCTTATAGTCCAAATGAGATGTGAAAGTAGTATTGAGGAATTCATTGTGGCCTTTGAAATCTTTTGCAAAAAGGCAGACTTTCTAATCAGCTAGAGACTAGTGCAGATTCTGAAGGAATTATGGGAAATAATGTGGAGCATGAAAACATTGCAGAGTTATGAAGATCAAATCACTGCAATTGGCAGTTTGTCTGATGATGGACTGATCAGATCCAATGGTCAGTATGAGGCCATTGGTTCCAAAGGACAACTGTCAAAAGTGAATACTAAAGTCAAATATTTACCAGAAGGGGCTAGTCAATGGAGAAATGCAACTATAAATAGAACAGAACAGGCCACTGGAAAATACAAAAGCTAGATGAATATATAGGATGAGGGTCAGGAGGTCAGGCCCATGGATTGGAAACATGAAGTACAAAGATAGAAGGCAAGTGAATGCAATAAGCTGAAACAGTGGGTCCGGGAACGAACATGCTCTTGGAAAGAGATCACCACCATACAAATAAATCCTAATAATAGGAGAGGGAAGGTTAAATAGGAGCAATCTGGAAAGAGATAGAAGGCAAGAGAAAAGGTGCAGCTTTAATAAAGACAAGAAATATAGTATAAAGCAGGGATGCCAGTAGGGGCAGAAGTCAATATGATTGGGAAGACGCAGTGGCCATGGACAAATCAGAAGACAAGTAAAGGATTCCAAACAACAAGAAATACAAAGCTGGAGAGAATTTGGGGTGTACTTCTTATTTTTCTCTATTCTTTACTGAAATGAGAAAATACATATTTTAAGATCAAAGACTTAAATGGTTGCTGCATGGTTTGAAAGCAAATAACTTGAATTTAATTGTGAATATTGTCAGCACAACTATGGATTAAAATGTGGTCACAGACGAACTGGTGCCAAGGGATTGTATTTAGATAACTGGCAATAAGAAGCTGGTTAATTTGTGGCCTGGTGCCCAGTTATTGATAACAAAGGCCTTCTGCTTACCTAAAGGAAATGTGATTGGTTCTTGGGTAGCTGAACAGCTTGGGGCTGAGAACAAGATTCAGACAAGTGATCATTTTGGGGAGACAAATCAGGACAGGAATTATACACTTAATAGTAGGGTTCTGGGGAAATGTTGCTGAACAAAGAGACCTTGGCCAGCAGGCTCATTGTTCCTTGAATGTGGATTGGAAGGTTTGTATTAAAAGGGAGAGACTGAATAGGCTGGGGCTATTTCCCCTGGAGCATCAGAGGCTGAGGGGTGACCTTATACAGGTTTATAAAATCATGAGGGGCATGGATAGGGTGAATAGCCACTTTCCCAGGGTAGGGGAGTCCAAAGCTAGATGGTGAGAAGGGAAGGATTTAAAAGGGACCTAAGGGGCAACGTTTTCATGCAGAGGATACTGCCCTATATGGAATGAGCTGTCAGAGGAAGTCTGGAGGCTGGTACAATTACAATATTTAAAAGGCATCTGGATGAGTACATGAAAAGGAAGGGTTTAAGAGGGACATAGGCCAAACGCTGGCAAACAGGACTGGAACAATTTAGGTTATCGAGTCAGCATGGACAAGTTGGAGGGAAAGGCCTGTTTCCCTGCTGAACAACTGTATGACTACTAATTCTTATGAATAGTCATTCCTGTTAGATACAGAAACCTGGTCCATGCTTCCTGTCAACCTGAGTCAAGAAGACAATAAATTGCAAAATGTTGCATACCTTTTAAAATCTTTAACTTTTGTGACTGTTGCACGAATAGTGGGGCTTGATTTCCAGCGTCCTACCTCAGTGAGTCGTGACAGTACACAGAGGATCGGATTGAGTATAATTAGCCCTATCATATAGGTGGATATCACAGAAAATGTGCCCCTTAATGGGACCAATAAGACCAAAGCAAGGGGAGTAGCACAAGATTTTGAAGAAAATATTGGTGGATCAAAATATGAATAGATTCATTGACGACAGGAAAAGGAAAGTTTGGAAGGTTTTTTAAAGCAATAAATGCTAAAAATTAAAGCTACATTTCTGCAAGGGAGATCAGCCATAGAGGCAAGTGATTTTTTTGATTTTGAAACAAAAAGGCACCAAATGCAATAGGGATACTTTGGAAACTAAATAAGTGTGAATATGACCTCTATGATGCATCTGAGTTTGGTGCTTTTCAGTAAGATCTTCCTGGTCTAATAATGCCTCTTCTTCCTCAGGCAGCTCAGGAAATTTGGCATGCTTATAAAAGGGCCCTTACCAACCTCTACAGATGCATCATGGAAAGCACACTGTCTGGGTGTATAACAGCCTAATATGGCAATTGCTCTGCCCAGGACCGGAACAAACTGTAGGAAGTTATATGCACAGCCCAGACCATCACGGAAGCCAACTTTCCAACCATGGACTCCATTTACACGGCTTGCTACCACAGAAAGGTTCTTGATGATGTTGGTAGCCTATCACACCCCAGTGATGATCTCCTACAACCTCTTGTCAGGCAGAATATGGAAGCCTGCACACACGCACCAGCAGGTTCATGAACAGCTTCTTCCCAGCCGTTATTAGACTGATGAATGGATTCTGTCGCCTCAAATAATGCCGACCACGCTAACATTGCTCTCGCCTAGTGCATTCCTGATGAAGTGCTTATGGCCAAAACGTTGACTCTCCTGCTCCTCAAATGCTACCTGACCTGCTGTGCTTTTTCGGTGCCACACATTTCAACTGTTGACTCTCCAGCATCTGCAATCCTCATTTTCTCCTAACCCTGTGCAATGTAACCCATATGTCTACATCTTTCTAATATGTACATCCTTACTTACTATGATCTGCCGTACTGCTTGTGAACAAAGCTTTTCACTGTACTTTGGTACACATGACAATAAATCAGGTCAGTCAGTCATATTAAAATTGTGTTGTCTTCAGTTAAAATTAGACACTGCCATCTTTTCCTGGTGCATCAGAGGCAGCTTTCAGGCATCTTTATGAAGCAAGCAGATTATTTTTGTGGAGTGGGCATAACACATTTGAAAACATTGTCAATAAATGGGCTTAAAGCAAAATTTAAAATAGGAAGTCAGGCGTTTTGAACTTCCAAGCACATTGTAGAGGAAAGCCGGCAGAATGGGCCAAGCATTGTCAAAGGAGGGCCTCAAAAAGATGCCGCACCTTCCAAAACTGAAATGCAAAAATTACAAAGACTAATTAAACAGCTGAATTGGCTGGATACCAAACAAGGCCAAAATCCAATTTTAAAGTATTAGAACTACGTACAGCTATGAAAATTTCCAAGGAGGAGGATATTATTCAGATGAAACACCGCACTTTGAAATTTCCATCATTGGAAGATGTCAGGAACATGACGCTCGGTGTTTTAGTGACTTGTCCTTTGCAAATTTCTGATGGGTTCTTAAGTGGATGACAGCTTATGATTTTTCTTGTGGAACTTGGGATCTAAAGGGATCTGGAAAGTAATAAATGGTATCTTGGTGGCAGAAACCGTCGCTCTTGGTCAGGTGACAGATAAGGCCTTTTTCTTATGAAAATATTGTGAGAATTCATCAATGAAATGCATTGAATGCTACATTGATAAATCAGGATGGAATATTGTTATGATCCAGCTGAAGTTACTACTGGATAAATCAGATTCAGGACAGGAAATGGCTTGATAGACCACCTTCTTGTTTGTTTTGTTTCTAACAACGTGCTGTCTCACTGAAACGTATGCAGTGTGCAGATTTTGATTTAACACTAAAGCAGAAATTTATTAACAAAGGAAATGGAAGATAGTCTGGATTGCCCTATTGTATCTGCTTACAAAACAAATGCAAAGATTTTTAAACCTACAGTAACAGTATAATCCCAATAACGCCAAAACCAGTTCTTTATACATTGAAAAGATACAAAACAGCATTTCTATAGTAAATAAAAACAGAAATAACGGCAGATGCTGGAAATTAGGAATAAAAAAAAACAGAAATTGCTGGAACAGCTCAGCAGGTTTGGTAGCACCTGCAGAGAGAAATCAGAGTTAACATTTCAGGCCCAATGACCTTTCCTCAGAACTGATGGTAGCAAGGAAAATATTGGTTTTTAGGCAGAAGATAGGGTGCAGAGAGGGCGAAAGGAGTAAACAATAGGTGGAAATAGAGCCCAGAGAGAGAAGAATGGCTGCACGATGGCTCAGTGGTTAGCGCTGCTGCCACACTTCACTAGGGATCCAGGTTCAATTCCAGCCTCAGTCTGTTTGGAGTTTACACATTCTCCCCATGTCTGTGTGGGTTTCCTCCGGGTGCTCCATTTTCTTTCCACAGTCCAAAGATGTACAGGTTAGGTGAACTGACCAAGCTAAATTGACCAGTGTTCACGGATGTGAAGGTTAGGTGCATTAGTCAGGGGAAATGTAGAGTAATAGGATCAGGGAACAAGTCTGGATGGACACTCTTTGGAGGGTCGGTGTGGACTTGTTGGGCCAAATGGCCCATTTCCACACTGTAGGGATCCTATGTTTCAACAGTTGGACAAATGAAGGAAAGGATAATGATCAGGCTGGGAGGGTGAACAGCTATGAATGTGGATTATTGGCTACCAGTGGGTTGTGTGTAATAACAGATGATGTGATAAGGCTTGGTGTATGGGAATAGAGGGAAGGACATGGGACAGATCAGGCCCTAAAGTTGTTGAACTCTATATTCAGTTTAGAAGGCTGTAGAGTTCCCAAACGGAAAGTGAGGTGTACTTCAAGCTTGTGCTGAGCTTCACTTGAGCACTGCAGCAAGCCCGAGACAGAAACGTTGGCCAGGGAACGAGGCAGTAAATTGAAGTATTGAGAGTACCCATAAAAAAAACCCCGCACAGTACACAGAACATCACATATTATATTCACACCAGAATGTAGAATCTAATACTTCAGTAGGCTTATGCCACTTAGGACTTCAACTTTTAGCTTGCACCAGCAGATGTTTCTTTCTGGAACTGTCACACACCTATTTAGATGAAAAGTGACCACATTCCCACAGGGCTGCGCTCTCATTCCAGTGAGATGACTGATGGTAGTTTAACTTGAGAGTCACCACACTTCAGGCAAGAGCTAATGTTGAGAACACAGGATCTTCATGATGACCTCAGCCAATGTGGGATATAAACCTGTGCCTCTGACAAATATAACCCCAACCAGTTTAACCTCTCCTTATACATCAGTCCCAATATCCCAGGAATCAGTCTGGCAAAAGTGCATTGCGCTCCCTTTTCAGCAATAGCATCCTTGTGGCCAGACAGGAATTAAAACCTTCACTTAGAGCTGCTGTAATTTCTTCCCTCACCTTAACAAAAGCCTGGATTACAAATATTACACAGTCTCTTACTTGTCCACACTCTATAAAGCATTCGTAGTAATGCTTTTTCTTTCCCCCAAGCACATGAATAATTTTCAAACTATATGATTGGAGAATCAAACTCCATCTAAACAATTGTAAATTCTTTACTCGAAGATTAAAGAAAATCAAAGGAGTGTGGTTCATATAGACTCAGTTTCATCCATATTATTGGTGATGCTTTGGTCAAAATATTGTAGATCCAATTCAAGACGCTGTCTCTTTTTCAACAGCTGAATCTTTTTGTTCATATTCACAGTCCATGTTTTCCAAAATAAAATATGAACAGGCTACTCAATCCTCATCTTGCAGTAAAAAGGCATTATGGCATGTCTGGCAAAATTTGACTGTATCTTTATGTAATCCTGCTCAAAATAAATGCTTTAATGTTTTATTTTGTACTTTCCTGATACCTACATCAGCCGCAATTATAATTTTGTGTTCCAAATTTCACTATAATACTCAAATAGAACTGTCATCTGACCACTGACCATTCCTCATTGACTCGTATTTGAGGTGGTCTCACTTTTCTCATTAAGATTTTTTTCTTCAAATAATAACACTCCGGTATTGTTTTTTATTGAGTTTCTGAGCAGGCTGCTTTGTCACAATTTGTAACACTTTCAATCATAAATATGTTTCTTACATTTCTATTCAAGAAGATGAACTAAACATACCATTTTCTTTTCAGCCTTCATCTTTTGTAGTTACATTTTTCAAAATTAAATCCAGTAACTGAATTTCCAGATTACTATATCTTCCTGTCTCATAGACACCTTTCCTTCTTGTTTAGATAATGAACCGGTGATCCAGTCAGGACAAAATCAGGAAGCAGTCCAGGAAGTTAAGATTTCAGGCTCATTTACCTCTACCACTCTTGGTGAAGCTAATACTTTTGAATCAGCCAGATCATTTTCCAGAATAAAATAAATTCCCCCCATAAGAACTTGTTCCATTACAAATAAACTATCACTTTTATAAAGTCAATCTTTAATCCAACTCTATATAAATGAGACTGATTCATAACTTCCAATATTTGCTCCTTCACCAACCCCTCTGAAGACAAGTAGCATCGTCAGCCAACATCAGAGACTTACTTGCTCCAGTATCTCTCAATACCTGTTTAGCAGGCTTTCCGATTTAGAATTCAAGGTTAATAGTCTAAGGACATGGGTTCAAATCCTGTCATGGCAGAATCTAGAATGACCATGTAAACATTGCCGATTGTCACTAAAAAGCCATCTAGTACACTCAAAAACTAGGAACTCCGATTTCTCTCTCCATAAATGCTGTCAGGCCAGCTGAAAGAAAATCAAGAGTCATCTTTTCAAATCCAATGACTCTTCTTCAGTTTGGAAGAAGTTTCATTGGACTTAAAGCATTGCTTTTGTTTCTCTCATCGCTGCTGCTAAACTTGCTGAGTTTCTCCAGTAATTTCTGTTTTTGTTTCAGATCTCCAGCATCTGCAGTTATTTGTTTCAGTGCAGTATATCAACGTTTGTTTTGGATTCTTTGGAAGTACTTACTTAATCCTCTGTTTAGGAGCAACTGCTGGAACCTGATTCACACCTTTCCATGTTCAAATCAGGAGTTTTGATATCTGTTGCAAGAAAATAAGAAAAAGAAAATCTGTTGCAAGAACAGCCATTCAGCTCATTAAAAATTGCTTCCCCGACTTTTACTCTCTCACTCTGTATTCATTTTACTGCTTTGACAATGGTTTTTGATATTTTTAGCCAGTTTATCCTACCGAGCAAAATATTTGAAGTCTGAAAATATGTTTCATAACATTTATGTCAAATGGCTTAGTTCGTTTTACAAAGCTAAAAACAATATAAATGCAAGGTCAGCTAAAGGATCCAGCTGAGTCCGCCACAAGGATCTGTGCTGGGTGCACTACTTTTCTTCATTTATATAAATGATTCAGATGTTAGCATAGGAGGTCTCTTTAGTAAGTATGCAGATGACACCAAAAGTGGAGGTGTAGTGGACATCGAAGAAGGTTAACTCTCAGTACGATGGGATCTTGATCAGTTGGGCCAATGGGCTCAGCCGTGGCAGATGATGTTTAATTTAGATAAATGCGAGCTGTTGCATTTTGGAAAAGCAAATCAGAGCAGGACAGGTACACTTAATGGTAAGATCCTGGGAAGTACTGCTGAACAAAGAGACCTTGGAGTGCAGGTTCATAGCTCCTTGAAAGCAGAGGTGCTGGTAGATAGGAGAGTGAAGGAGGTGCATAGTATGCTTTCCTTTGTTGATCAGAGCATTGGAGGATGATTTTCAGAGCAATAAAACAGAGCTGCAGGGTGGTTTGCCTCCCGCCCCCACCCCCCCTCACCTGGGGACCAGTGCATCTGCAGCAAGGGGAGAGCTCCAACACCTGCCTAACACCAGCCTGTACAATCAAAGCTGTTAGACTCTTCCTTTGCCTCATCTTCCTGAGTCAGACGAAAAATTGCGATGGAACTAGAATGAGGCTCCCCATTGGCTTACTGCAGTCCACATGGCCAGGGGGCAGGCCAGCCATCTGTCAAATTATGTGCTCACTATAATATGAGAGACAGGTTGGAAGTGGGCAAAAATACGATAAGTATGTTTTATTTCACAAGCCCCCTTGAAATACCACTGCCTGGGGGCTTGGAGGGGCTGTAAAATTCATCTGCTAATCCTTGACAATATTTGAAGAATTGGATACTCACTAATTGCCTGTAGAATTGAGCAGCCTGCCCACATAACTTGCATAGTTTCTGAATCCTTCCCAACTTTATTTAAGCCGTGATGGGCATTTTATGGTCGATTTGTACCCCCTTATTTTCATCTCAATAACACTTGACAACTGCCTCATGGTCTTTCCACTACCATTCTCAACGACCATAGAGCATACCAAAACAGCTCCGTTCCTCAATCATGTACAGAGGCCTGTAAAATAAAAATACTCAGGCTTGTATAATTCTCTGTTAGCAGTCCTTTCTTCTAAGTGTAAAGCAGTAATACTTTACAAAATATAATAACTTTATGTCTAATCGTGGCCAGTTCTTCAATTAAAAAAATCCAGTTTCTGAAATAAATAAAAAAGAAATCAGAATTTAACCCTAATAAAATCAACACACAAAATGTTAGACAGGAAAGGATTAACCAGCACATTTCCATACAGTACTGATGCTGTCTATATCAAGTCCAGAATCTCCCTGCCTTCTAGATCTCATGACCATTCCAGAAAACAAAATATCCACCAAAATTAAGGGGTAAAACAATTCCACTCTGCTCTCCAAGCACATTAACTACATTGGCCATGACCTCTCACATCATGCAAACTAGGCCACAAGAGCAGTCCAAGTTTTTCTTACATGACGCCCGGATCTCCTGCTTGAATTGCTGCATTCCATATAGTGATAGTTCATAAATTGTGTTAATCTAGATAATGACTGAGAATCAATTATGGAAAGGAAACATATGTTCAAATCAGGATGGCATTAATACTTGAAGCTGAAGTGATGCGATATCCACAACTTTGTTGTACTTGTCCATTCCAGTGATAGAGGTTGCAGGGTAGGGAGGTCTTGTTCGAGTAAACTCACAATGTTGCTGTACTGCATCTGATACGTTATATATTATACATCCTGCAGTCAAGGAGAGTCTGTAGTGGAGGGATTACATTGATTCCAGTAACACGAGCACTAACCAGGCAAGCTTGTTGTCCTGGACAGAGCTGACTTATAGTGTCCTAGAGAAACAGACCCTTCAGTCCAACTTGTCCATGCTGATCAGATAACCAAAATTAACCTAGTCCCATTTGCCAGCACTTGGTCCATATCCCTCTAAATTGGCCCTATTCATATACCAAATTTGATGCCTTTTAAATGTTGTAATTGTATCAGCCACCACCACTTCGTCTGGCAGCTCATTCCATTTTCACACCACCTTCTGCGTGAAAAGGTTGCCCCTTAGGTCCCTTTTAAATCTTTCCCCTTTCATCCTAAACCTTTGCCCTCTAGTTCTGGACTCCCCCACCCCAGGGAAAAGACCTTGTTTATTTACCCTATCAATGACCATCATGATTTTATGAATCTCTATAAGGTCACCCCTCAGTCTCTGACACTCCTGGGAAAACAGCCCCAATCTATTCAGCCTCTTCCTCTCGCTCAAGCCCTCTAACCCTGGCAACATCCAATAAAATCTTTTCAGAACCCCTTCAAATTTCACAACTTCCTATAGAAGGGAAACCAGAATTGCACACGATATTTCAAAAGTGGCCTAACTAATGTGCTATACAGCCGCAACATGACTTCCTGACTCCTATACTCTGAAATATTATTTTAGCTTCATCCATTCATGTGAGTGGGTATTCTGTCACACTCCAGTTCCGGATCTTGTAGATAATGGAAATATTTTGAAAGTGGAGATTACGCAGTCATCACAGAATACGGTTTCTTTGTACTGCTTTTCAAGATATGAACTTTGGCTTTTCCCTTTCAGTCAGAGGTCATTTGATTAAATTCCACGATTTGAGCACATAATCTAGTCAGGCCCAGCAGTGTAATCGCTGCACTGATAGAGGTACCATTTTTCAAACAAAGGTCAAAGCCAAATCCCTTCTGTTCTGTCTATTCTATATTGATATTAAAAAATCCCACTGCGCTACTCGCTTCTCCTGGTAAGCTGGTCAATATTTATTCTTTGTTGGATCTACACTCATCCAGATATGTGGGGAGTATTCCATCACACTCTTGATGTATGCCTTGTAGATGGTGGACAGGCTTTGGGGAGTCGGGAGGCCAGTTACTTGCTGCAGCATTCCAAGCTTCTGATCTGCACTTGTAGCCAATATATTTATATAAATATATTGGCTACATGACTAGTTCAGTTGAGTTTCTGATCAGTGGTAATACCCGGGATGCTGAAAGTTGGGTATTCAGTGATGGTGAATCCATTGAATGTCAAGAGGCTATCGTTAGATTCTCTTACTGGAGAGAGTCATTGCCTGGCACTTGTGTGGCCCGAATGTTAATTGCCACTTAGAATCAGAGTCCTCCAGCACAGAGACAGGCACTTTGGCCCAAATTGGTCTATGTATTTTTAATTTGTTCAAATGCCTTTTACATGTTGTTAATGTACCTGCCTCAACCACTTCCACAGGCAGCTCATTCCATATGCGTACCACCCTCTGTGCCCCTCGGGTTCCCTTTTATTCTTTCCCCTCCAACCTTAAACTGATATAGTCCTTGATTCCTCAACCCTGGGGGAAAAAATTGAATGTATTCACTCAGAGAGAGTACACCCTTAGTCTGAGGTACCCCTCAGTCTCCAATGCTCTGAAGAAAAAAGCACTAGCTTGTCCAACCTCTCCCTATAACTCAGACCATTGAGTCCAGGCAACATCCTTGTAAATTTCTTCTGCACACTTGCCAGTTTAATAACATCCTTCCTATAATGAGGTGTCCAAAACTGAATGCAATACTACAAGCGTGGCCTCACCAACATCCTGTACAAATGCAGCATAACTTCCCAACTTCTATACTCAATGCCAAGAGTGATGAAGGCCAGTGTGCCAAAAGCCTTCTTTATTGCCCTGTCTACCTGGTACTCCATTTTCAGAGAACCATGCACAAGAAATCCAAGGTCCCTCTGTTCCACTACACTCATTAAGACCCTACCATTCACCATGAAACTCCTACCTTGATTTGACTTTCCAAAACACAAGGCCTCACACTTCTCTATATTAAACTCCTTCTGGCAGTTCTTGTTCCAGCTGCAATTTCTGAGAACCTTTCACACTGTCCGTGATCCCGCCTATTTCAGTGTCATCAGCAAACTGACTAATCATGCTTTGTACATTCTCATCCAAATCACTGATACAGATAACAAACAATGATGGGCCCAGCACCGACCCCGGAAGCACTCCACTTGTCACAGGCATCCTTCCACTATTATCCTCTGCTTCCTACCATCAAGCCAATTGTGTATCCAATTTGCCAGTTCCCTCTGGATTCCATACGGTCTTACCTTCCAGAGCAGCCTACCAGGTGGAACCTTATCAAAGGTCCTACTGAAATCCATATAGACTATGTCTACCACCCTGCCCTCATCAACCTTTCTGGTCACTTCATCACAGAACTCTAACACATTTGTGAGGTATGATCTCCCACTCACAAAGCTATGCTGACTACTCCAAATCAAACCCTGTTTTTCCAAATGCATGTATACCTTATCCCTCAGAATCTTCGAGTAACTTATCCCCCATAGATGATAAATTTACTGGTCTATAGTTCTCAGACTTTACTTTGCAGCCCTTCTTGAATAATGGCACTTCAGTCTTCCGGGATCTCACCCGTAGCTAATGATGATGCAAAAATATCAGCCAGGACCCCTGCAAGTTGTTCTCTAGCCTCTCATTGATCTTGGATATATCTGCTTAGGTCAAGGAGATTTATCCACATTCACACATTCTAATATATTCAACACCTCCTCTACTGTGATATGGACAGTGCCCCATACTACCCAGTCATATTGCATTTTGACATGGATTGTTTCTGTATCTGAGGAGTTGTGAATGGTGATCAACACTGCACAATCATCAAGCATCCCCATTTTTGCCTTGATGATAGAAGGAAGGTCATTGATGAAGCAATTGAAGATAACTGGATTAGGACACGATCCTCAGGAATTCCTGCAAATATGTACTGCAGCCAAAAAGACTGCCCTCCAACAACTACATCTATCTTCCTTTGTACCAGAGCAAAGCACTGTCCTGCCAATAATTGAGAGGAGACTGATGGGACAGTAATTGACTGGATTGGATTTGTTCTGCTTTTTGTGTACAGTACATATC
This sequence comes from Chiloscyllium plagiosum, assembly GCF_004010195.1. Lineage (NCBI taxonomy): Eukaryota > Metazoa > Chordata > Chondrichthyes > Orectolobiformes > Hemiscylliidae > Chiloscyllium > Chiloscyllium plagiosum. The sequence continues at coordinate 39,453,541 of NC_057743.1, read as the reverse complement.
TGATTTTCTTCCATATTTTTAGGTAGATGCCAGTGTTGTAGCTCTACTGGATTCACTTGGCCAAGGGCACACGCAAATGGTAAGTACTTAGATTGGAATATTTTTGGCACCCGTAGCTTTTTCAGTATCCAGTACCCCCAACTGTTTCTCGAAATCAGGTCGTCAATCGAATTGGCTTGGCCTTATCTTTGCTGTGCTGGGCTCTCCCATTATTGACAATGAAATATTTGTGGAACTTCCTCCTCCAATGGGTGTCACAGGTGATTGCTGGGTTTGCAGCAAACTGTGTTTTCACAGAGGTTTACATGCTTTACAAACATGATTAAACAAAATCTGACAATGAGTGATGAAAGGAGGTTTTATGCCAAGATAACCAAAATCTTGAAAAAGAGAGGCAGATGTTAAGGAGCATATTAAAGGAGGCAAAATAGTAGAGAGGGGAAGAAATTGAAAGAACAAATTCCAAACCTGAAAACCGAACCACCAACCCAGAGTGATTAAAATTGGGAATGCTAAAGTTCCCAACATTTGCACAGAGATTTCAGAGATCTGTAATCCTAAAGAGACCATAAGACCTCGGAGTGAAAGCAAGGCCATTCGACCCATTGACTCCACTCTGCCATTTAAACATGGCTGATGGGCATTTCAACTCCACTTACCCACATTCTCCCCATAGCCCTTAATTCCTTGCGAGATCAAGAATTTATCAATCTTTGCCTTGAAGACATTTAATGTCCTGGTCTCCACTGCGCTCTGTGGCAATGAATTCCACAGGCCCACCACTCTCTGCCTGAAGAAATGTCTCCTCATTTCCGTTCTAAATTGACCCCCTCTAATTCTAAGGCTGTGCCCACGGATCCTAGTCTCCCCGTCTAACGGAACCAACTTCCCTGCGCCCACCCTTTCTAAGCCATGCAGTATCTTGTAAGTTTCTATTAGGTCTCCCCATAACCTTCTAAACTCTAATGAATACAATCCCAGGATCCTCAGCCGTTCATTGTATGTTAGGCTCACCTTTCTAGAGATCATCTGTATGAAACTCCGCTAGACACGCTCCAGTGACATTAAGTCCTTCCTGAAGTGTGGACCCAAACTGGATACAGTATTGCAAATGGGGCCTAACTAGAGCTTCATAAAGTCTCAGAAGCATGTCGTTGCTTTTATATTCCAACCCTTGGAGATAAATGACAACATTACATTTGCTTTCTTAATCACGGACTCAACTTGCAAGTTAACCTTTAGACTAGAGACTACAGACAGATGGACAGAACTCCACTTTCCTGTATCCCCCTATAAACATTGACTCCCCTGAAGTCAATTTTTAAATGAATCAGCCTCCAGAGTTTTCAGGGCAAGAGAATATCATAGACTAATAATGCTTACAGAGAAAAATATCCTCTTCATCTCCATCTTAAAAATGAAACCTCTTTTTCTTAAACTGCATCCCTAATTCTAGCCTCTTCTACAAGGTGAATTGTCCTTTCAGAATCCACTCTGTTACGTCTCCTCAGGACCTTACATTTTCGATTCTTCTTTCTCATTTGTCTAAACTCCATCAGATAAAGGCCCAACCTGCTTAGCCTTTTCTCATAAGGTAAGTACTTCATCCAAGGAATGAATCAAATCAACTTTCTTTGATTCCTTCTAATGCAATCATATCATTTTCCAAATTGGGAGACCAAAACTGTACATAGTATTTCCAGATTTTACCTCACAAAAGCTCAGTATAGCTGCAATAAAAGTTTGCTACCTTATATTCCATACCCCGTGTTATAAGCACCAAAATTGCCCTTGTCTTTCTAATCATGTGCTGGACCTGAAAACTAACTTTTTGAGATTTGTGTACCAGGAAACATAGATCGCTCCGGATTGCACAGTTCTGCAATCTCCTCCCTTTAAACAGCATACTGTTATCTATTCTTCTGGTCAAAGTTGACAAGTTCATATTTTCCTACATTAAATTCTATCCGTCAATTTTTTTCCCTACTCTGTCCATATCCTTCTGCAGGGTTCTCCATCTCCTCTTAATTATTACCCATCTTAGTGTCATTGGAAAATGTAACCACCATACATCCAAAACAATAAGATGGACTGTAAACTGTTGAGGCCCCAGTTCTGATCCATGTGGTACTGCATTAGTTGCAGCTTGCCTTCCTGAAAAAGACACATTTATCCCTACTTTCCTACACTTATTTGGCATTCCACCCATAGCAGTCTCCCACCTCTAGCTGATGCCACTCCCAGCTGGCATCATACTTCACTGGAACCCAATTCTCCAATCTACACCTTATCATACTTACCTTGTGTAAGGTTTCATGGCAACTGTCAAAATGGTTGTCAGGGCCCTTTATTTTCAGGATATGGCAGCTGAATATTGTGAAAAAGGGACATGGTTTGCTTTCTTCAGACAGTTCGGTGTGACAAAAGAACTGTCAGAATGGAAGTATGAGTCCAGCTTTCTGTGGGAACTCTGAAAGGAAACTCCAGACAGAAATGCGACCGCTCCCTTATTTCATAAAAAAAGACCAGAATGGTAATCTGTACGAGATTGCCAATCATCAGAAAATTCAGCCATAGATGAGTGATTTGGCTCTGTGAGGAATGACTGTAAGATTTCCAAAGTTGCTGATTACAAAGCTGGGTCAGAATGTAGTAGCATTAAGGGAGATACAAGGAAGCTTCAAAGTATTTTGAGAAGCCAAATGAATAGGATGTAGCAGCTAGAACATTGTATGATTAAATATCAAGTTATCTACTTTGGTAGAAAAAAAACAGAAAGACAAAAAGTTTCTTAAATGTAAGAGATTGGGAAGTATGGGCATTCAAAGGACCCTTGTGTCCTTCGTCGTAACGTGCCAAAAGCTGGCATGCAAGCAATGAGGAAGGCAAATGTATGTTGGCATTTTGAGAGTATATGGGTACCGGAGTTAAGATGTGTTGTTCCAATTGTGTAAAACCTTGTTGAAACTAGAAAATGGTGTGCAGTTTTGCTCTCCTTCAGAAGAGGCAGTGACGTAACTGAAATATCATGAGGCAAACAATCCAGAGGCCCACACTTGTCAAGGCTTTTTTTGTTGATTTTGTTTCCCCTTTATTCTTTCATTGCATGTGGACATCACTGGCCAGAGTTGTCTGCCCGGGGTATTTAAGAATCAAAAACTTTGCTATGGATCTGGACCAGGCTAGGATAGCAGATTTCCTACTCTAAAGGACATCAGGGAACCAGTAGGGTTTTTACAACAATTGGCAACGTTTGCATGGTTACCATTAGACCAGCTATTTTTTAATTCCAGATCTTCACTGAAGTCTAATTCCATCAGCTGCCATGGTCGGATACAAACCCATATCCACAGAACATTATTTTGGGATTCTCGTAATAGTCCAGTGACATCAGAACTATGCCATTGACTCCTTAGGTGTGACTCTGCATTCACAGCATAGTGATTGAACCTGTAAACAATGGTGCACTTGGCTAACTACAAGTTAAATAAAACTGAACTCGCCAAGGAAATAAATTACTTACATATTAATGGGTTATGTCTGGCTTAAGTCTACCTACATTCAGTAGCTTAATGGGCAAGTATATAGTGGATGCTACTGCACAAACACTGTATCAACTGTTAAATTTTTAAAAAATCAGAGATTGAAGTCATGTTGCAGTTAAAAGGGTAGTAACGTATTGATTAAAATATTCCAACATCATGAATATGTGATGGGAAATATATTAGCTTTGATCTTACCATACAAACATAGGAGCAGTACTGAGCTATTAAGCTCCAAGAGCATGTTCTGTCATTCAGTTAGCTCGTGGCTGATCATCTAACTCAAGGGCAATTTCCTGCACAACCTCCGTATCTCTTGATGCCTTGAGTATTTAGAAGTCTAGTGATTTCTGTCTCAACATATTTAATGACCAATCTTTCATATCCCCCTGGGCTGGACAATTCCAAAGACTCACCACCCTCAGTAAAGAAATTCCTCATTTCATTCTTAAATAGTCTATCCCTTATCCTGAGATTATGTGCCCTAGTTCAACCTGTCATACCAAGTTGAATTGTCTAAGTTTTAATGAGATCACCCCATAGTCTTCAAATATCCCGAGAATACAGTCCCAGTTTCCTCCATCTCTCCTCAGAAATTAATCTCAGCATTAAAGAGATTAATTTCTGATTCAGTTCCTTTCAAGTAAATATAAATTTTTGTCACTACTCTTTCATGGGATGTGGCATCATGGGCAAGTCCTTGAACTGAGTGACTTGCCTGGCCTCTTCAGCAGGCAATTAAGAATCTATCATATTCCTGAGAGCCTGGACGCATATGTAAACTTGACAATGTAAAAATGGTAGATTCCTTTCTTTCGTTAAGATTAGTAATGAAACAGATGGTTAATTATAAAAATTGATGATAGTTCAGTGGTCATCATTAAGACTAGCTTTTATTTCTGTATTTATTAATTAAATTCAAATTCTACGAGCTGCCAGGTGAACCCTTACCCCCACAACATTTGTAGCGTACCTCTGCATTACTAATCCATTAACATCACCCTGACAGTCAAAAATTGATTATATTTCAGGGAGAGAGAAAACAATGGGACAATCATTGCAGAACTATAGAGAATGGAGCTAGATGACAGCCAGCACAGACATAACAGCATAAAAAGTCTCTCTTTGCTGTTACCATTCTCTGATTCTCTTTTTCATCCTAATGCTGTTAAATCATTAAATATTTTCACAGCTCTCTATAATGCTTTAGATTTATACAGCATCCCTCGTATTTTGTCAACACAGATGCAATTTAGGCAAAAGTGAGGACTGCAGATACTGTCTGCAGATGAAGGGCAAAAGCCTGATGAACGAGAGGTGCTCCAAAGCTAGTGTTTCCAAATTAACCTGTTGGACTATAACCTGGTGTTTTGTGATTTTTAAAGTTAAAGTGTGTTTGTTGCTCTTGATGCAGTCACCTCTACATTAGGGAGGTGGGACACCAACTTGTGAAATGTTTCAGAGAACATCTCTGGGACAGACGCACCAAACATCCCCACTCCACCTTCCCCCTCCAACTCCACCAAGGACGTGCAAGTCCTGGGCCTCCTCCACCGCCAAATCCTAACTACCCAACACCTGGAGGAAGAACTTCTCATCTTCCGCCTTGGAACCCTCCAACCACAGAGCATCAACGCCAATTTCATCCGTTTCCTCATCCACCCTCCCCCATCCCCATCCCCATCCCAAATCCAACCAAACTCAGCACCGCCCCCTTGAACTGTCCTACCTGTCCATCTTCCCTCCCACCTATCTGCTCCTACCTCCGCTCTGACCAATCAC
>NC_057743.1:39425450-39445700 GCF_004010195.1 Chiloscyllium plagiosum | reverse complement strand
CAGGCTCCCGCTGCCAGGAATAGTCACCCCTTTCGGGCTCGCATCCTTCCTGATGGACTCGGCAGATGGCTCTATGCAGCACACAAACAAGGCAGGAGAGAGAGGGGCAGCCCTGCCTGACTCCAGATCTGACTGGGAAGCTATCTGATTCCCACCCATTGATTGAAACTGCACTGATAATGTTGGTGTAGAGCAGTCTGATCCAATTAGCGATTCCCTCCCCGAAGCCCATTTTGGAGAGAACATCTCTCACATATGTATGTGATATCCTGTCAAAGGCTTTCTCGTGGTCCAGGCTGATGAGGCAGGTGTCCACCCCCCTGTCCTGCACGTAGGCAATCGTATCTCTGAGGAGTGCGAGACTCTCAGCGATCTTCCTGCCCGGTACAGCGCAGATTTGGTCAGGGTGAATCACCGATCCCAGAGCAGACCTGACCCGGTTGGCGATGACCTTTGACAAGATTTTGTAGTCTGTGTTTAACAGTGAGATCGGTCTCCAATTTCTAATTTCTTCCCTCTCCCCCTTCTGCTTGTAGATGAGGGTGATGATGCCTTTCCTCATGGATTCACTCATGGTACCTGCCCGAAGCATACTGACATACACCTCCAGCAGATCCCGACCAATCAAGTCCCAAAGAGCGGAATAGAGCTCGACCGGTAAGTCGTCGCTTCCGGGAGTTTTATTCTTTTTGAAGGACTCGAGGGCCTTGGTCAGCTCATCCAGAGATAGCGGCTGGTCCAGCCTCTCTCGTGTTCCGTCGTCTAGGACCTCCGTGATAGAGGACAGGAACGACTTGGAGGCCGCGCTGTCGGTTGGCTTCGAGTCATACAGACTGGCATAGAAGGATTTGCTGATCCTCATGATGTCAGCCTGAGATGACGTTACCGAGCCATCTTCTTCCTTCAGGCTGCTGAGCACAGAGCTCTCCTGTACGATTACATTTTTAGCTGAGGCGTCAGTGGCGACCTCCAAGTGAAGTGAAGCTGTTGTCTCCTGCTTTCTATTTATGTATTTGTCCTGGATCGGGTTTGTGGTGATGTCATTTCCTGTTTGTATTCCAAGGGGTTGAAAGATGGCATCTCAACCTATGTGTTTGTTTATGGCGTTGTGGTTGGAGTGCCAGGCCTCTAGGAATTCTCTGGCATGTCCTTGCTTAGTCTGTCGCAGGATAGATGTGTTGTCCCAGTTGAAATGGTGGGTTTTTTTCATCCGTGTATAGGGGTACGAGGGAGAGAGGGTCGTGTCTTTTTGTGGCTAGCTGGTGTTTGTATATCCTGGTGGCTAACTTTCTTCCTGTTTGTCCTACGTAGTGTTTGTGGCAGTCCTTGCATGGAATTTTATAGATGATGTTGGTCCTGGTGTGGAGTTTGCACATTCTCCCCTTGTCTGCATGGGTTTCCTCCGGGTGCTCCGGTTTCCTCCCACAGTCCACAAATGTGCAAATTAGGTTCTAAAATGCCCATATTGTTTGGTGAAGGGGTAAATGTAGGAGAATGGGTCTGGGTGGGTTGCTCTTCGGAGGGTCGGTGTGGACTTGTTGGGCTGAAGGGCCTGTTTCCACACTGTAAGTAATCTAATCTCAAATATTTACCCCTGACTAATGCAGCTAACCTACACATCCCTTAACACGACAGGCTGACTGACCTGCAGTGCTTTCCCAGCACCACTCTAATCTAGACTCTGGTTTCCAGCATCTGCAGTCCTTGTTTTTACCCTGCTGTGAGGGAACAGTGTTAACCACTGAGCCACCATGCCACCCACCATATGGCCAGGTTGAGGCAGAAACTGTGCGTGTGGGACACCAATGCAGGTAAAAACCTGGTCATCAGGTGTGAGGTGCTCTTTGGCGTTGTTACATGTGATGTAGGTCTGGCCCATACCCTGAACCTGCATCACAGTATTCATCCAAGCTATCTTCAACTTCGCCTAGAACTCAAAATGTTTCGAGTCAGCAGGACATCACATAGAGCAGGTAGAAGAACATACCCAATATTGCACTCATCCCGATGGCTACATTTGTACTTGATTGATGGCTGTACCAAACTCTGTATAGACCCTTTGCTGCACAAATACCAAGTGGCACTCCATGCTGACACCTCCACCAGTCCCTGTGATTGTGAAGGATGGGACCGGCCACGTTGCCACAGAACATTCATGTCGTTGGACTATACTGTACCTCTACCATTTGTGGAAAAGCTTGTACTTTCAAATAAACCTGTTGGACCATAACAGGCAGTGTTCAATACATAAAGACTTTGAGCCTATGAAGAAAGGAAACGTTTGATCAGACTTGGAGCACACTGTCCAGGTTGTTTGGCAGAATGTCTCATCACCACAAGTTACCAACAAGCACCAAGATGTAATGTGGCTGGTAGAGAGAAGGGCAAAACCCGTGAGATCTTTCATCCACAACTGGACTTTGTGTGTCACTGCATTCTGCTCTTGAAATGGCTGCAGTGGTAAAGAAACCTTAGCATAGCCGATTCTAGAATGTGTCTTGCAACAAAGGTTTGGTGAGAGATGCATTGATTTTTGTTGAAGCCCATCGCGAGCAGCTCCCTGACACAGGACCCTGTGCAATACAAGCTGATCCCTGGGATGCAGACCGAGCCAAACATACAACTATGCCTGGAGCACCTTCAACTTGGTGAAAATGCTGTTACATCTGTCTGAAACTTATTGATCTTCCAGAGCAAACTGTTGCCCTCAACCAAGTGTGAGACACAAACAAACTGCAGATGCTGGAATCCAAAGTAGACAAACAGGGGACCAGAAGAGCATAGCAAGCCAGGCAGCATCAGGAGGTGGAGCAGTCAACGTTTTGGATATAATCCTTCTTTCAGACTGCTGTATTTCAAGGTCCAGAAATATGTGATAAGGGACACACTTTGTCAGTGGACTGGTCAGACCTTTCCTGGGGCTATCTGTTAAAGTCGGTCATGGCAGATGATGTTTGATATGACAATTGTGATATTATCCATTTTGGTCAGAAGAATTGAAATGCAATGTTTTATCTAAATGGAGAGAAATTTCTTGCAGAGGGATATGGGTGTCCTTGTGTATGAATTGCAGAAAACTAATATGGAAGTACAGCAGCTAAAGCAGAAGACATGAAAGTAGGGAAGTGTTGCTGCCAGTGTTTCTTTACGTGAGGAGAGATATTGTTGTTTTGGAGGCAGTTCAGAGGAAGTTAACTAGTTTGGTTCCAGAGATAAGGGGTTTGCCTATACTCTCTGGATTTAGAAGAAGGGGAGGAGATCTAACTGAGGTAAATAAGATGGTGTGGGGGATTGGCAATGTTAACCTAGAGAGAATATTTCATCATGTGGGGCTATCTAGAATGAGAGGTCATTGTTTTAGGATAAGGGGGAGCAGATTTAAAACAGAGATGAGAAATTATTTCTCTCAAATGGGCATGAATCTGTGGAATTCACTATCCTGAAGTGTGGTGGATGCTGGGAGATTAAGTACATTTAAGAAGGATATAAATTTTTAATTAATAACGGGTTCAAGAGTTTTGGAGAGTGGGCAGGAAAGTGGAGTCTGAGATTAACCATAATCCTATAAAATGGTGGACCATACTCGTGGGCTGAATTGCCTACGCCTACTCCTAGTCCTTATGTTCTAATGGGGCTGGAAAGCTCTAAGTCCTGGGGAGTCCATATGTTGACCAGTGGAGAGGGGGGAAAGAGGTTTGGGAATGGAAGGGCAAGAATAGCTTTAGTGGATCTATTGACAGTGACTACTGCTGTGGTCTCCAAGAGGGAAAGCATGCAGGACCATGGTGGGCATCATTAAAGTATAATGTCAGATCTCAGGGGAAAAGGAGGAATATTGGTGGTCAATATGGAAGATTTACACACCAATGTTGGGGAGACAGAATTTGTCAAAATGGACTGTCCAGGTACACCAAGAAAAATGTGTACATGCAGATTCTTTATTCGGTGATGGATGCCTGACAACAACGTGGAACTCAAATGCTGAGGGTGTCCATTACAAGCTGCATCCCTGCCATCTCTTGCTGTTTGTGAAATGTGACCTACAAACACTGCACTTGAAAAATACAGCCACACTTCATTTGCCGCTATATCAACTGAATTGCATGCAGTGTTAAAGTGTTTGTGGTTCAAATGCTGCTCCCAGATGATGGTCCACCATGTCATTGGCTCATGCAAATGAAGCACATTTCATCGCTTCTGACTTTAAACGAAGTAATTCTGGCCATAACCAATACAAAATTTGCAAGATTTCCAAGGATGGTATAGGGCATCCCCTCTAAGTGAAACTGGGATGAAAAGGACTTCGAGCACATGGAACACTCCAAATGTACTGTTATGTGTTGATCAATCAGTCGGTGCAGCACATCAGCCAGGTAGATGGCTATTCCCAAAGAGCCATGAGAAGTCCCTGCATGCCATAGTGTTGGGGCGCTACATGTCTCATTATATGGAGGAGTGTTTGCAGCTGTCATAGAATCCCTACAGTGTGGGAAGAGGCCATTGAGTCCACACTGATGCTCCAAAGAGCATCCCACCCAGACCCCCACACCACCTATTTTTACCATGGTCAACCCAACTAGCCTGCATAGCCCTGGACACTACGGAAAACTTAGCATGGCCAATCCCCCTAATCTGCACATTGGAAACTAGAGCACCCAGAGGAAACCCCCCCCATGCAGACATGGGGAGAATATGCAAACTCCACACAGGACCCACCCAGACCCCCACACCACCTATTTTTACCATGGTCAACCCAACTAGCCTGCATAGCCCTGGACACTACGGAAAACTTAGCATAGCCAATCCCCCTAATCTGCACATTGGAAACTAGAGCACCCAGAGGAAACCCCCCCATGCAGACATGGGGAGAATATGCAAACTCCACACAGGACTGGAATTGAACCTGGGTCCCATGTGCTGTGAGGCAGCAATGCAAACAACTGAGCCACCATACCAACCTAAATTTCTTTCTCCTTGCTGCCTTTGTGGGAGGAGGAAGTGCTGGATGTCCTGAAACGCATAAAGGTGGATAATCCCTAGGACCTGATCAGGTATACCCTAGAACTCTGTGGGAAACTAGAGAAGTGATTGCTGGGCCTCTTGCTGAGATATTTGTATCATCACAGGTGAGTGCCGGAAGACTGGAGGTTGGCTAACGTGGTGCCACTTTTTAAGAAGGGTAGTAAGGAGAAGCCAGGGAACTATAGACCAGTGACCCTGACATCGCTGGTGGTCAGGTTGTTGGAGGGAATCTTGAGGGACAAGATGTACATGTATTTGGAAAGATAAGGAATGATTAGGGATAGTCAACATGGCTTTGTGCGTGGGAAATCATGTCTCACAAACTTGATTGAGGTTTTTGAAGAAGTAACAAAGAGGATTAATGATGGCAGAGCAGTAGATGTGATCTATATGGACTTCAGTAAGGCGTTCGACAAGGTTCCCCATGGGAGACTGGTTAGCAAGGTTAGATCTCACGAAATAAAAGGAGAACTAACCATTTGGATACAGAACTGGCTTAAAGATAGAAAACAGAGGGTGGTGGTGGAGGGTTGTTTTTCAGACTGGAGGCCTGTGACCAGTGGAGTGCCACAAGGATCGGTACTCTACATTTTGTCATTTACATAAATGATTTGGATGCAATCATAAGAGATACAGTTAGTAAGTTTGCAGATGACACCAAAATTGGAAGTGTAGTGGACAGCGAAGAAGGTTACCTCAGATTACAACAGGATCTTGATCAGATGGGCCAATGGGCCGAGAAGTGGCATGTTGGAATTTAATTCAGATAAATGCGAGGTGCTGCATTTTGGGAAAGCAAACCTTAGCAGGACTTACACACTCAATAGTAAGGTCCTAGAGAGTGTTGCTGAACAAAGAGACCTTGGAGTGCAGGTTCATAGCTCCTTGAAAGTGGAGTCGCAGGTAGATAGGATAGTGAAGAAGACGTTTGGTATGCTTTCTTTTATTGGGCAGAGTATTGAGTACAGGAGTTGGGAGGTCATGTTGTAGCTGTACAGGACATTGGTTCGGCCAATGTTGGAATATTGCATGCAATTCTGGTCTCCTTCCTATTGGAAAGATGTTGTGAAACTTGAAAAGATTCAGAAAAGATTTACAACGATGTTGCCAGGGTTAGAGGATTTGAGCTATAGGGAGAGGCTGAACAGGCTGGGTCTGCTTTCCCTGGAGCGTCGGAGGCTGTGGTTATAGAGATTTACAAAATCATGAGGGGCATGGATAGGATAAATAGACAAAGTCTTTTCCCTGGGGTGGGGAATCCAGAACTAGAGGGCATAGGTTTAGAGTGACAAGGGAAAGATATAAAAGAGACCTAAGGGACAGCTTTTTCGCGCAGAGGGTGGTAGGTGTATGAAATGAGCTGCCAGAGGAAGTGGTGGAGGCTGATATAATTGCAACATTTAAAAGGCATTTGGATGGGTATATGAAAAAGAGGGGCTTGGAGGGATATGGGCCTTGTGTTGGAAGGTGGGACTAGATTGAGTTGGGATATCTGTTAAGCATGGATGGGTTAGACCGAAGGGTCTGTTTCCATGCTGTACATCTCTATGACTCTGACTTTGACCATATTTGCTTTAATAATACGTTTATACATTGTGTCACTTCCTGTTCCACTCTCTATTATCACCTAAATAGCTGCCTTGCAATGCCTGATGAAGGGCTTTTGCTCGAAACATTGATTGTCCTGCTGTTCGGATACTGCCTGACTTTCTGTGCTTTTGCAGCACCACTCTAAATTAGAGTCTGGTTTCCAGCATCTGCAGTCTTTGTTTTTGCCTTGCAACGCTGTCATGTCCTTCTGCTTTGGAAGCCAGCGTGTCCCTCTCCACAATTTCATAACTATTTGGCAGTTGCAGTGGCCAAGGCTCATTGAATTTTACCTCCAAGTCTCCATATCAGCCTCACTTGCTGACACTCTTTCCTGTCCATGACCACAGACCAAATTTGAATGATCCAGCTTGAGGGATGTTGGAGCAAAATGTCCAGATAACTATCGCCTTCAGTGAGTGATACAATGTCTACCACTTAAGAGTCCAGCTCATCAACTCAGATCCAAAGTTCTTTGAGCTGCACACACTTGCTATACATATGTTCACTTTGGATCACCTTCGTGTTCAGGAGCTTCCCATATGCTGCATGACCCATCCTGCTTTAGCTCCCCCCCCACCACCCCACCCCCATAATAGTTGCTATATGTAGGACAAAGATTAAATCAGGAGAGAATGAGGACATGTTTAAAAAAAGCAGTGTATTAATTACGGATGACTTTCAATCTTGATGTAGATTGGGAAAATTGAATTGGCAGAGGAAAGATTCATAGGGTATTTTTAGGACGGTTTCCTAGAACCTGTGTGGAATACATTGTGGATCCAGTCAGAGATCAGGAGAAAGTGAGGACTGCAGATGCTGGAGATCAGAGTTGAGAGTGTGGTGCTAGAAAAGCACAGCAGGTCAGGCAGCATCCGAGGAGCAGAAGAATCAACATTTCGGGCATAAGTCCTTCATCAGGAAGGTTGCTGCCTGACCTGCTGTGCTTTTTCAGCACCGCTCTCAATCGGAGATCGGGCTATTTTGGATCTGGTAATGTGTAATGAGGTTTAATGTATCATCTCAGTGTAAATGATCGCAAAGGAAACAATGGTGTTAAATTTAAATAAAGGGAATGCAAAGGAATGAGGGTAACATCGACTGGAATGGACTGGAAACGGAGTTTATCAGAAAAGACAATTGATTAACAATGGCAGAAGTTTAAGAAACTAATTCATAATTGATAACTCAAAAACATCACCAGTAAGAAGGAATTTAGGAAAGGGATAAACTGACAATTAACCACGGGAATTAAGGATAGCACCAAACTGAAAGAAAAATAAATACATAATATTGCAAAGATCAGTGGTAAGCTAAAGGATTGGAAAAGTTTTAAAAATGAACAGAAGATGACCAAAAATATAACAAAGAGGGGGAAAATAGACTTTGAGGGTAAACTTGGGAGTAATATAAAAGTGGACAAGAAGTTGTTCTCTACAATATATAAAAAGGAAAGGAAACACCAAAGTGGACATAGGCCCCTTAGAGAATGAGGATGGGAAATAATGAATTGGATCCAGGAACCTAGCAGCACTGAAGTGTCAGCACAGACCCTTCTCCAAGACAAGAATGTCTTCTGTTCATTATGATCCGAATTTAGGTTTCTGCCAGTAGAAGCAATGAAGTCATCCACAGATTGCATATTGGTTGCAGTGGCTGACTTGTAAAGAAGATCAAAGTGGATGGTGTCAGAACAGGTCCAACGGCAAGTCGAGCGGTAGCAGCAAGCCGTCAAGTAGGCCAAAGAGCGCCAAACTCGGGCAGAGGCCAAAGCTACAAGGCACCTCAAGATGCATTGGGAACACATGAGGGTCAGAGTCTTTCGCCAATGAATTCTTTCCCTTTGGATCAGCAAGGCACAGTGTCAATGCAGGCTCCTTGTGACCCAGAGCACTGTGACAGAACTGTGCCAGTTGCTAGTTTGGGACCTGACATCTGTAGGAGTGGGGTCTCATTATTCCCCTTGGCTTCGAAGGTGACACATCCCTTAATGCAATTCATTGAAAATGCATAATTAAATGACTTTCATTGGCAAAAATATAGATGCATCATCCTTTTACTGGAAATAAGAACAAACTGTCTTCTGCAAACTTCCTGCCATTCTACTAGTTCTGGTAATCAGACTCTGGAGAAAATTTGGGAAGGGATGAATTTCTAAAGGAATTTTGCAAAGTTTTGCTAAAATATCATTGCAACCCTGAAGACACAGGGCCATTTAGGTTATTGCTCTGGGTATTCCTTCAGTGTTATGCTAAAGTTCAATCAAGAAATTGTGGAAACCCTTGGGAATATCAGTCTGGGTCTTCAGAGGGTACATTAAACTGAACCAGTTTAGATTAGATTAGATTACTTCCAGTGTGGAAACAGGCCCTTCGGCCCAACAAGTCCCCGCCGAAGCGCAAACCACCCAGACCCATTCCCCTACATTTACCCCTTCATCTAACACTACAGGCAATTTAACTTGGCCAATTCACCTAACCTGCACATTTTTGGACTGTGGGAGGAAACCAGAGCACCCGGAGGAAACCTACGCAGACACAGGGAGAATGTGCAAACTCCACACAGAGAGTCGCCTGAGCCGGGAATTGAACCCGGGTCTATGGCGCTGTGAGGCAGCAGTGCTAACCACTGTGCCATCGTGCCGCCCTCATATTCCCCTCAAGTACTCCATTTCTCCCTCTTAATCAATCTTTGTCCTCCTTCACTGACATCTAAACTGCTCTCAATCCTCAGGTATGCTACTTTTTCCGGTCAATTTGTCTGTTATTATTTTTTCAAGTATTTGTGCTATCATCATCAGCTTCATGCTTCCTTCCAGGTGACAAGATATCCTGGCTTATAGATGTGTCAACATCATTGCAATGTTGCTGGATCAAACATTTTGGAATTCTGCACTTAACAAAAATTGGCAGTACATTCTGCACATAGTGCAGCAGTTCAAGATGGTTATTTGCAGTCTCCCCTCAAGGGTGTGAGTAAATAGCAACAAATTCTCATCTTGCTAATAATATCCATGACAGATAAATCAACTATTTATCCTCCTATGTCATATCATTGAGTGATATGTCACAGAAGAAAGTCATTGTTACTCCTTTGGATAGTCACGCATATTCAAAATGTGTTGCCTGTTTTCTTTTATTTCTTGACTCTATTTTTGTTATAGTGAATAGTAATGTGAGACTTTGAAGTGCTTCCATTTCATGTGGTAAGCTGAGCCTGAGGGCCTGAAGTGTCTTGGTATGGTCCAGTAAAATTCAATAAAGCTTACTGTTCCTTTAAAACTTCTACTAACAAAGCTTTTTAAACAACTTTGGGCATCAGCTACATCATGTGAGATTTTCTAACTGTCTATGTCAGTCCAGATAAAAACTCTGTCTCAAAGCATTTTGTAGTCTGCTAACAATATCGTATTAATATCAGTTGTTGTTAAGGTACTGAATAAGTGCAAGTTCTTGGAAAAAGAAGTTAAGGTAATTCTCTGAGTGGGAGTGAGAAAATTGAGAAGTGTTTTAGGATGCAAAGGTATACTAGAAGGGGAAATGTTTGTCTCCAGCACTGGGGAAATGATGCTGAGGACACATGAACTGTGTGGATAATGGCATGCAAATTAGAGTGCATCAGAAGCAGAACATTACATTTTTCATATATTTTTGATTGAGCACATGGAGAAACTGAAGTAGTTGTTCATTCCTGTCTGGCACAAAAATACATCAGGAAAGATGGCCTGACCATGACTAACAAGGGAAATTAGGGAAGGTAGAAGATACAAGGAAAGTGCAGACAAATTGACCAGAAAAAGTAGCATACCTGAGGATTGAGAGCAGTTTAGATGTCAGTGAAGGAGGACAAAGATTGATTAAGAGGGAGAAATGGAGTACTTGAGGGGATTATGAGGAGTATTGGACTAGCTATGATCTTAGTAAATGGTAGAGGGAGTTTAAAGAGCCGAATAGCCTACACCTGTTCCTGTTTCTTATGGTCTTATGGAATGTATAAACTGGTTGTGAAACTTCCATAGGTATGAAAGAGGAAAAGATTATTTACAACAAATGTAGGTCCCTTCCAGTCAGAAACAGGGAAGTTATAATGGGAACAAAGAGATGCCAGACCAATTAAATACATATTTTGGTTCTGGTTTCAAGAGACAAACATAAATAACATCTCAAAAAAATTGGGGAACACAAGGTCTCATGAAGGAAGGAACTGAAGGAAATCATTGTTAGGGAAATAATGTTGTGGAACGTGATGAAATTAAAGGCCTCCAAAACCCCCGGGATCCAATTAATCTACATCTCAGAGTACTGAACAAAATGGTCATAAAAATATTCGATGCATTGGTGGTCATCTTTCAAGATTGTACAGATTCTGACTTTGACTGGAAAGTAGCTAATGTCACACCACTATTTAAATACAGAGAGAAAATCAAAGTTAGTGAGAAGATTTGTAGCTCGGGTGCTCGTTGCTGTGGTTCTGTTCGCCGAGCTGGAAGTTTTTGTTGCAAATGTTTCGTCCCCTGTCTAGGTGACATCCTCAGTGCTTGGGAGCCTCATGTGAAGCCAGGCCTCACAGGAGGTTCCCAAGCACTGAGGATGTCACCTAGACAGGGGACGAAACGTTTGCAACAAAAACTTCCAGCTCGGCGAACAGAATCACAGCACAGAGAGAAAATGGAATTATAGACTGGTTAGTCTGATATCTGTAGTGGGGAACATTTTGGAATCCATTATAAAAGATTTATTAGCAGAACACTTGGAAAACAATGGTGGGATCAGACAACATCAGCATGGATTTGTGAAAGCAAATCATATTTAACAAATCCACTAGGATTTTTCTTGGAGCTAGTAGAGTTGATAAGGGGAAGCCAGTGAATAGGGTTTACTTGGGCTTTCAATAAATACCCTTCATGCGAGATTAACATCTAAAATTAAAGCATATGTGATTGGGGTAAGTGCACTGACATGAATAGAGAACTAGTTGGCAGACAGGAAACAAATTGTAAGAAAAAAGAACAGGTTTTTTTCAAAGTGGCAGGCCGCAACTAGCAAGATACCACAGGGATCAGTGCCTGGTTTCTAGTTATTCACAATATATGTTAGTAGTTTAGATGAGGGAACGAAATGTAAAAGCTGGGTGGGAAGGTGAACTGTGAAGACAATACAGAGATGTTTCAATATGGTTTGAAGAGGTTGAGTATTAGACAAATGCATGACACAGAGGATGACGTGGACAAAATGTAGGTTTATCCACTTTGGTGGCTAAAGCAAGACAGTAAATTATTATCTGCATGGCAATAGATTGGGAAAGGAAGAGGTGCAAGATCTGGCCATTGTATATCAATCACTGGAAGTAAGCATGCAGGTGCAGAAGTGGTGAAGAAGGCAAATGATGTTTTGGCCTTCATAGCAAAAAGGTTTGAGTACAGGGACAGGGCTATCTTGTAGCAGTTATACAGGCCCTTGGTAAGACCATACCTGGAGTATTGTGTGCAGTTTAGGTCTCCTTATCTGAGGAAGAGTATTCTGGCTATAGAGAGAATGCAATAAACATTTACCAAACTGACTCCAAGGATGGCAAGGCTGATGTGCTGCAACTGACAGGGTACCCTTCGTTGTTCAGTACTTCCCAGGAGCTGAAAAATTATGCCATGTTCTTCGTGACCTGCAACACATTATCAATGAGGATGAGCATCTCACCAAGACCTTCCCACACCTCCAACTGCTTACCTTTAAACAACTGCCAAACCTCAAACAGATCATTGTTCGTAGCAAACTGCCCGGCTCTCAGGACAACTCCACACAACCCTGTCACAGTGCACGCTGCAAGACGTGTCAGATTGTGGACATAGATACCACTATTACGCGTGGGAACACCTTCCAACTTGTACATGGCAGGTACACATGTGACTCAGCCAACGTTGTCTATCTTATACGTTGCAGGCAAGGATGCCCGGAGGCATAGTACATTGGGGAAACCGAGCAAAGGCTACGACAACGGGTGAATGGGCACCGCACAACAATCAACAGACAGGAGGGTTCCCTCCCAGTTGCGGAACACTTCAGTGTTTAGGATATTCAGCCTCGGACCTTCGGGTGACCACCACCAAGGTGGACTTCGGGACAGGCAGCAGAGAAAAGTGGCCAAGCAGAGGCTGACAGTTAAGTTCAGTACCCATAGGGAGGGCCTCAACCGGGACCTAGGGTTCATGTCACATTACAGGTGATCACCATTGCACTACACATACACACACAGATATTCCTACACACACACTCTCTCAAATACACAAGGACACAGGTACACACAGACATGCACACAGGCACCCACACACACCCTTATAGACACACACACTCACACATGCACTCCCTCACAGACTTAAGACACTCTGCACTCACTACACGCACACTTTCTCACACTCACAACCCCCACCCCAGACAGACAAACACACACAGACAAAGACCCACATGCACACACATATTTTGTGGGATGAATTTGTACCTGCAGTTACATTGTACTTTGCTCAAAAACTGCATGCATTCATGTAGAACTCTGTTATCTCATTTTTTAGATTAGAATCAATCTAAACATCACGGCATAGACAGAGAACACAGGGGGCTAACACCTTCAACATATTGTCTAGCTATCACCATTGTTAACAGCTAATCTGAAAAAGGTTTTGTGATTGACACATGAAAGAAGTGAAACTATCACTGTATTCTAACAGATGAAAGGCTTAACAGACAATCAGTTTTCCAATGTATAATTTCAGTTACATCACACTGTAAATTTTTGCTATAAATTCTGTGTTATGATCGAGCCCTCCACTATCACCTGATGAAGGAGCGTCACTCCAAAAGCTAGTGTGCTACCAATTAAACCTGTTGGACTATAACCTGGTGTTGTGTGATTTTTAACTTTGTACACCCCAGTCCAACACCGGCATCTCTAAATCAAGACTGATGTAAGAATTGAGACTGGATTGGTTAGCACTATATTTAGAGTGTAGAAGAATGAAGGGGGACTTCATAGAAACCCATAAAATTCTAATAGTCTTTTTTAGGGTAAACACAGGAAATTGTTCCTGATGGCAGAGAACTGCGGTTTAAGGATAGGAAATAGGACTGATTTGGACTGCGATAAGGAGAAATTTCTTAACCCAGAGAGTAGTAAGCCTGTGTAATTCTCTGCCACAGGAAATCATTGCAGCCAGACATTGAATGTTTTCAAAAAGGAGTTAGATATAGTCCTTTTGCTAAAGGGATAAAGGATAAAGCAAATGGGAACAGGGTACTAAATTGAATGATTAGCCATGATCATATTGAATGGCAGAGCAAGCTCAAAGTTACAAATGGACTACCCTGCTCCTATTTTCTATAATTCGAGGATGGTCGTAACACAGTTATAAAGAAAAGTTACAGGTTACCATATGTTCCTGCCACATAGATTACCGTAGTCTCAAAGTCAGAGAGATCTACAGCAAATAAAAAGGCCTTTCAGCCCGTCCCATCCAAGCCAGTCAAAAACAACAACTGAAGTATTCTAAACCCAATTTACAGCACGTGGCCCTTAACCTTGTGTAGCTTGGCATCGCAAGTGCACATCTAAATACTATTTAAATGTTATGAGGATTTCTGCCTACACCATGCTTACAGGCGGAGAGTTCCAGATTCCACCCTTGGTATTTAAATTCTGGCTGAAAAAGTGTTTCTCACATTTCCTTTAAATCTTCTGCCCCTTTTGTCAATCTAACTCAGTACTGTTGGCCAAAGGGAAAGATTTCATCTTCTCTACCCTATCTATGCCCCTAGTAATTTTATACATCACAATCATATCCCCTCTCAATCTCCTCTGCTGTAAGGAAAGCAACCCCAGTGTGTCCAATCGCTCTTCATAACCAAATCTGTCCAGCCCAGGCAACATCCTGATAAACCTTCTCTGCATCCTGTACAGTGCTATCACATCCTTCCTACAATGTGGATTCCAGAACTGCAACAATACTCACCTGTGGACGAACTAATATTTTACATAGTTCCAGCGTAACTCTGTGCTCCTAAATTCTATGCTTCAGCTAATAAAATCAGGTACACTGTATGCCACCTTAACTACTTTCTCCACCTGTCCTGATACCTTAAAGGACTGATGTACATGCACTGCAGGGTCCCTCTAATTGACGGTACTTCCCAGAGTCACACTGTTCATCATGTATTCCCTTGTCTTGTTTGAATGTGAAGAGATTAGAAAAAGAATTAATGCACCTATTATACTTCATTTCTTTTAAGGTCAGGAGAGAAAATTGAATGATATGATAGTTGAGATAGATTTGGATTTCTGGTTGCATATGCATGGACTAATGCCCTGGAAGTTTTGAATAGAACTATATTTGAGTTAGCTCCAAGAAGACTATATTATTTATACAAGTAGTGAATATGGGGGAAAAAGTGTTAAGTTCAGCAGGATGGATGGTGGTGGGATCTCATGGTGATTAAATTTGCAGGAAGACAGAGTTGGCAATCATGTACATACTTATTTTGTAATTTGCCCTAAGATATCTGTTCAGCTTCAGGTATTGAGATGTTGAACTGATCATAATTCTGCCTCCATCCAATGCTTGGGATGGGAGAAATATTAGGGCACACTGAAACACCTCTGTAAAGGAGAGAATGACTTCAGCAGAGGGGGAGGTAGAAATCCTTTCTGAATTACTGTGTCTTTCCACCCTGTATATGCAAATGTCTTTGGCTGGAGCCTTATTTTAAACTCCTACTATTTTCCGACAAATGCTTTCATTTATGGTTTCAAGAAAAATAAAGATAAAGGAACTTGAGAATGACACCTGATGCTTACAGCACTGAAGTTTTCATGACTTAATTTTGCGGTCTTTATTTGAGGTGCAGATATTGTAAGGTGGCTGCAACTGCAAATGTGAATTCATTCTTAAATATATTCAACAGCTTTTGTGTTCAAAACATATTATTCCTCTTAATTGTTACCTGATGACAATTTAGAAAGTGCATGAGGATGGGGATGGGATTTGCAAAGAATCGCACTGTCAATAAAGTGTGACGTTGGAAAAGGCACAGCAGGTCAGTTAGCATTTGAGGAGCAAGAGAGTTGACGTTTTGGGCATAACCCTTCCTCAGGACAGCACTGATTAATGTCCTGTGTTTCAGAATCTGGAATTATTGGCCAGAACTGTACTTCAGGTTGTCCCTCATCATCTCACAGCGCCAGAGACCCGGGTTCAATTCCCGCCTCAGGTGACTGACTGTGTGGAGTTTGCACATTCTCCCCATGTCTGCGTGGGTTTCCTCCGGGTGCTCCAGTTTCCTCCCACAGTCCAAAAATGTGCAGGTTAGGTGCCCCCCACTGCCCCCCACTTCAAAAAATCAGGATAGTGTGTTGATTGCAACTGAATGAATATTAGTTGATATTTCACAGATCAGTTAGTGTTCTTTTGAGGCTTTCTTGGCAGCTCTTTCAAATATTAGAAAATGGGAAGGTTGCTGTTGTTCGTTAGTCCTTCTGTCCCACAACATTCTTATGTCACTGTGAATGGCAGTTTGGGTAATATGGAACAGCATCAAGTGCCAATGTCCTGATTGGTGTCAGTCTGGAGTTTTTGATTTTTGGTTAGTGTTGATGAGATGAGGACCAGAGAAGAGAGCCCTGTCCAAGGTGACACTGTGTTGGTTATGAGAGAGGATCTGGTAAGAACAGCAACTTCCTTCTCAGACAGTTGCCTGTTGTTAATGATAATACGGTCACCTTGTGCACTTCATCTGGAACTTGTGAATTGATGGTGTTTAGAAGACAATTGAATAAACAATGTGCCTTCCCTATCAGAACAATGTGAAAGCATAATTTGAATGAACCAACCAGTTGCCCCTAAATTGGTGTGCTCCTTTGGTTGCAGTATACCTTTCATTATAAAGAGTGTCAACAAGGCTGTCGCACTCTCACCTCAGATTCAGAAGTTGGGGATTTGAGTTCCATTCCAAGACTTAATCACAAAAATCTAGTCTGACATTCCGTGCAATACTGAAGGATTGCTGTGTTATCTGATTAACAGCCTCACAGATGGGATATTAATCCACTGCCTCTTCTGCTCCTCGAGTGGAGAATTTTGAAGAAAAGCAGAAGAGTTGTCCTTAATATCCCTCTCGACAATACAAAAAAGAATTTTCTGGACATTATGATGTGAAGTTGGAAGCTTGCTATGTGCAAATTGGCTCCTGTGTTTCCTACATCACTGCAGTGATAACATTTCAAACGTATTTCATTGGCTATAAAACACCTTGCTACATCTGATGATTTTGAAAAGTGCTATATAAGTGCAGCCTTTCTCTCATTTGCCTCTGAAATATATGTCTTCACAAATGTATGAGGTAATGCACTCTGAGAGTGCTCACAAGGCAAGGGATTACACTTGGAATAGAAGGACCCTATAATGTACAGAAGACCAGAACAATTTTGATGTGCATATCCACTGATCCTTGAAGATAGCAGGGGAAGTGGTAAGGTGGTTAAAAAAATATATGGGATTTTAAAAAAACGTAAAATTACACTTTATTTTTACAAAATCTTTATATGCAAAAATAGTCACTACAGCAAATCAGTTTTGAACAGTCTTTGTTTGTGGAGAACAGGCAAAGATTGGAGTTTGACTTACCCAACAAACCCCAAAAAATTTCTTACATGTGCAAGATACTATTTACACATATTTCAGGCACTAGGAGGGCTCAATGCTAGTGTTTATTAGTTGAGGCTTAGAATACAAGACCAGACATATTATGCTGAAAATGTATAAAACAATGGTCACCTCATCATAGGAAGGATATGATTGCACTAAAGAAGGTGCAGGGGAGATTTACCAGATGCTACCTGGGCTGGAGGGTTTGACCAATAAGGAACAATTGGATAGGCTGTGGTTATTCTGCTTGGCACAGCGAAGGTTGAGACAGGAATTAATAGAGGTGTATAAAATAATGAGGGCAGAGATGGTGTAGATGGGAAGGCACTTTAGCCAGAGTTCATAAGACTTCAGTAAGGCATTCGACAAGGTTCCACATGAGAGATTGGTTAGCAAGGTTAGATCTTATGCAATACAGGGAGAACCAGCCACTTGGATACAGAACTGGCTCGAAGGTAGAAGACAGAAGGTGGTGGTGGAAGGTTGCTTTTCAGACTGAAGGCCTGTGACTAGTGGTGTGCCATAGGGATCGGTGCTGGGTCCACTACTTTTTGTCATTTATATATACTGGATTTGAACATAGAAAGTATACTTACTAAGTTTGGAGATGACACCAAAACTGGAGGTGTAGTGGACAGTGAAGAATGTTACCTCAGATTACAATGGGATCTTGATCAGGTGGGCCAGTGGGCTGAGGAGTGGCAGACTGAGTTTAATTTAGATAAATGCGAGGTGCTGAAGTAAATGATGTGTGGAAGTGCAGGTGAATTTGTGACGGATGTGGAAGGATCTTTTGGGGCCTTGGAACTCTGATAGGGGAAGGGAGGGAAATATATCCTTGGTGGTGAGGTCTGTTTAGAGGTGGCGGAAATGACGAAGGATGATACGATGTATCTGGAGGTTGATGGGGTGGTAGGTGAGGACCAGTGGGGTTCTGTCCTGGTGGAGGGGCAGGGTTCAAGGGCAGAGGAGCGGGAAGTGGATGAGATGCGGTGGAGAGCATCGTCAACCACGTCTGAGGGGAAATTGCGGTCTTTGAAGAAGGAGGCCATCTGGGTTGTTCCAGATATATTGTTTCATCCTTTGTCATTTCCGCCACCTCCAAACAGACCCCATCACCAAGGAAAGACCACTCCCTCCGTGACTCCCTCATCAGGTCCACACCCCCCACCAACCCAACCTTCACTTCCTGCACGTTCCCCTGCAACCACAAGAAATGCAAAACTTGCACCCACACCTCCCCCCTCACTTCCCTCCAAGACCCCAAGGGATCCTTCCAAATCCGTCACAAATTCATCTGCACCTCCACACACATCATTTACTGCATCCGTTGCACCCGATGTGGCCTCCTCTACATTGGGAAGACAGGCCGCCTACTTGCGGAACATTTCAGAGAACACCTCTGGGACACCCGCACCAACCAACCCAACCGCCCCGTGGCTCAACACTTCAACTCCCCCTCCCACTCCACCAAGGACATGCAGATCCTTGGCCGCCTCCATCGCCAGACCATGGCAACACGACGCCTGGAGGAAAGCGCCTCATCTTCTGCCTAGGAACCCTCCAACCACAAGGGATGAATACAAATTTCTCCAGCTTCCTCATTTCCCCTCCCCCCAACTTATCTCAATCCCAACCCTCAGACTCAGCACCACCTTCTTGACCTGCAATCTTCTTCCCGACCTCTCCACCCCCACCCCCTCTCCGGCCTATCACCCTCACTTTCACCTCCTTCCACCTATCGCATTCCCTCTCCCAACGCCCCTCCCCCAAGTCCCTCCTCCCTACCTTTTATCTTAGCCTGCTTGGCATAGCCTCCTCATTCCTGAAGAAGGGCTTATGCCCGAAACGTCAATTCTCCTGCTCCTTGGATGCTGCCTGACCTGCTGCGCTTTTCCAGCAACAAATCTCTCAGCTCTGTTCTCCAGCATCTGCAGTCCTCACTTTCTCCTAGTTGCATGGATGAGTCAAGCAACAGCCTGACATATTCATACTCTTAAAGTCATACCTTACAGACAATGTGCCAGATACCATCATCACCATCCCTGGATATGTCCTGTCCCACCAGCAGGACAGACCCCCACAGAGTGGGTGGCACAGTGGGATACAGTCAGGAGAGAGTTGCTCTGGGAGTCCTCACCATTGACTCCAGACCCCATGAAGTCTCATGGCTTCAGGTTAAACATCAGCAAGGAAACCTCCTGCAGTTTACCACGTCCTGTCCTCCCTCAGCTGTTGAATCAGTACACCTCCATGTTGAACAACACTTAGGGGAAGCATTGAGGATGACAAGACCACAAAATGTACCCTAGGTGGGGGATTTCAATGCCCACCACCAAGAGTGGCTTGGCAGCAGCAATACTGATCGAGCTGGTTGGGTCTTAAAGACATAGCTGTTAGACTGGGTCTGCGGCAGGTGGTGAGGGAAACAGCAAACAGGGAAAAATATATTTGACCTCATCCTTACCAATCTGCTGGCTGCAGGTGCATTTGTCCATGACGGTATTGGTAAGAGTGACCACCGCACAATGTGGAGGTGAAGTCCTGCCTTCACATTGAGAATAACCTCCATCGTGTTGTCTGCTACTAGGACTGTGCTAAATTGGATAGACTTTGAACCGAGCTAGCAACTCAAGACTAGCCCACAGTATCTTATGGATGCCATCAACAGCAGCAGAAGTGTACTCCAGCACAATCTCTAACCTCATAGCCTGGCATATCCCCCACTCAACCATTACCATCAAGCCAGGGGATCAAAGTCGAGAGTGTGGTACTGGAAAAGCACAGCAGGTCAGGCAGCCTCTGAGGAGTAGGACAATCAATGTTTTGGGCATAAGTCCTTCATCAGCACTCTGATTGCCAGCATCTGCAGTTCTCACTTTCTCCTAGCCAGGGATCAAGCCTGGTTCAATGGAGAATGCAGGAGGGCCCCAGCTATGCCTGTCTCTTTGTTGGCT
>NC_057743.1:39421871-39424950 GCF_004010195.1 Chiloscyllium plagiosum | reverse complement strand
CACTTGGCTAACTACAAGTTAAATAAAACTGAAGTCGCCAAGGAAATAAATTACTTACATATTAATGGGTTGTGTTTGGCTTATATCTACCTACATTCAGTAGCTTAATGGGCAAGTACATAGTGGATGCTACTGCACAAACATTGTATCGACTATTAAATTTTAAAAATCAGAGATTGAAGTCATGTTGCAGTTAAAAGGGTAGTAATGTATTGATTAAAATATTCCAACATCATGAATATGTCATGGGAAATGTATTAGCTTTGATCTTACCATACAAACATAGGAGCAGTACTGGACTATTAAGCTCAAAGAGCATGTTCTGTCATTCAGTTAGCTTGTGGCTGATCATCTAACTCAAGGGCAATTTCCTGAACGACCTCCGTATCTCTTGATGTCTTGAGTATTTAGAAGTCGAGTGGTTTCTGTCTCAACAGATTTAATGACCAATCTTTCATATCCCGCTGGAATGGACAATTCCAAAGTCTCACCACCCTCTTCAGCAGGCAATATTGCTGAGAGTCTGGACGCATATGTAAACCTGACAATGTAAAGATGATAGATTCCTTTCTTTCGTTAAGATTAGTAATGAAACAGGTGGTTAATTGTAAAAATTGATGATAGTTCAATGGTCATCATTAAGATTAGCTTTTATTTCTGGATTTATTAATTGAATTCAAATTCTACGAGCTGCCAGGTGAACCCTTACCCCCACAACATTTGTAGTGTACCTCTGCATTACTAATCCATTAACATCACCTTGACAGTCAAAAATTGATTATATTTCAGGGAGAGAGAAAACATTGCAGGACAATCATTGCAGAACTATAGAGAGTGGAGCTAGATGACAGCCAGCACAGACATAACAGCATAAAGAGTCTCTCTTTGCTGTTACCATTCTCTGATTCTCTTTTTCATCCTAATGCTGTTAAATCATTAAATATTTTCACAGCTCTCTTTCATGTTTTAGATTTATACAGCAGCCCTTGTATTTTGTCAGCACAGATGCAATTTCGCCAAATGCGAGGACTGCAGATGCTGTCTGCAGATGACGGGCAAAAGCCTGATGAAGTAGCGGCGCTCCAAAAGTTAGTGTTTCCAAATAAACCTGTTGGACTATAACCTGGTGTTTTGTGATTTTTAAAGTTAAGGTGTGTTTGTTGCTCTTGATGCAGTCGCCTCTACATTAGGGAGGCAGGACACCAACTTGTGAAATGTTTCAGAGAACATCTCTGGGACAGACGCACCAAACATACCCACTGTCCTGTTGCCAACCACTTCAACTCCCACTCCACCTCCCCCTCCAACTCCACCAAGGACGTGCAAGTCCTGGGCCTCCTCCACCGCCAAATCCTAACTACCCAACACCTGGAGGAAGAACTTCTCATCTTCCGCCTTGGAACCCTCCAACCACAGAGCATCAACGCCAATTTCATCCGTTTCCTCATCCACCCTCCCCCATCCCCATCCCCATCCCAAATCCAACCAAACTCAGCACCGCCCCCTTGAACTGTCCTACCTGTCCATCTTCCCTCCCACCTATCTGCTCCAACCTCCGCTCTGACCAATCACCATCACCCCAACCCCCCCATTCTACCTATTGCTTTTCCCTTGACATTTGACCTCATCTGCAGACAAGATTTGAATATTTGAATTTAAACCGCCATCAGCAAACGGCAGTTTCGAGACTTCCAGCAGGAGGCAGACGTTTATTTCTAATCTTCAGCATTTCTGTGTTCTCTTCAAAGTTCGTTTGGTATACATTCCTCACCGTTTTTATGCTCATATATTAATACCACCGAGGTTACTGGAAACGTGAAATAAAAACAAAATACTGGAGAAACCCAGCGGGTCGCCGTTTCTGTCGATGTTAAAGCTCCCAGAGCCGCACCCAAGACGTTCATGTACGCTTTCTCTCTCTCTCTCCACAGAAACCTCAGAGACGCTGAGCTTCTCCAACATTTTCTGGTTTTGTTCCGTTTGTTAAACTCGGATCAAATAATAACGTTTCCTCCGCATTTCCCTCTATCTCGCTCACCTCCATCTCTATATAAAAACAAAGTAAACTATTCGTCTCCTTCGCCCTGCGCCACTTCGTGCGGGCGGGCGGACGGACGGGCCTGAAGATCCCGCTCAAACGCCAGGGGGCCCCGGATGACCCCCGCTCGAGCTCCGGGAGCCGGGCTCACACACAGTTACTCACCGGAGACATGGACAATCCCCGAGGGGCCGGCAACCCCCTCAACAAACTGCGATTTAAACCACCCCAGATCCGCAACCGGTGGCCTTCGATCCACGTCAAGGATCAGAAGAACCTTTCACTTTCATTTCCGCCTTCAGTCATAGGACACGCCTTCCACCGCGGATTAAAGTTTAATCGTTGAAAATTGCTGCTGTTTTAAACAAAATAACCTTGCTCTCCTGCAGCCTCCCAGTTGCGCAGGGGGTACGTGAAATGGGTGTTTAAAACAAAATCTTAAACGTGTTCAGTGGGTGTTTCCTCACTGCTTTGTCTTTTAATAAGTTTCCATCCCCGATAATGATCAAGTCTGAAGGTAAAGTGGGGGTTTGACACGCTGTGGTTTCCTAATTTTGGGCTTTCAGTTTGTGAGGAGCCTATCAAGAATCCCCACAGTTCAGGGTGTAGGTTTGCTCACTGAGCTGTAGGTTTGATATCCAGACGTTTCATTAACTAGCTTTTTTTTATTTCAAAAATATACTTTGTTCATAAAATACTTTAGTACAGTTGGACATGCCATACATATGTAAACATTCCATTTGTTTGCATATCGAAAATGAGTAATCATTCCTATTTACAGGTCTGTACGATTACATTTTTTAATATCAAAAATATACTTTATTAATATATATTTAATCTATACAATTGGACATGTCATCATTCTGTAAACATTCCATTTCTTTGCGTATCGAAACAGGGTAATCTTCCTATTCAACAGGTTGGTGCGATTACATTGAGCTGAGACGCCAGCGGAGCCCAAATGATTGCGTGGGCCCCCCGTTCTTCTTAGGCAGGCAGATGTTAGACGGTGGTCTTTCCCCACCGCGCCTTGGCGGCAGC
>NC_057743.1:39413754-39419047 GCF_004010195.1 Chiloscyllium plagiosum | reverse complement strand
TGCCAGGCCTCTAGGAATTCTCTGGCATGTCCTTGCTTAGTCTGTCCCAGGATAGATGTGTTGTCCCAGTTGAAATGGTGGGGTTTTTTTATCCGTGTGTAGGGATATGAGGGAGAGAGGGTCGTGTCTTTTTGTGGCTATCTGGTGTTCGTGTATCCTGGTGGCTAACTTTCTTCCTGTTTGTCCTACGTAGTGTTTGTGGCAGTCCTTGTATGGAATTTTATAGATTATGTTGGTCCTGGTGTGGAGTTTGCACATTCTCCCCTTGTCTGCGTGGGTTTCCTCCGGGTGCTCCGGTTTCCTCCCACTGTCCACAAATGTGCAAATTAGGTGAATTGGCCGTGCTAAAATGCCCATATTGTTTGGTGAAGGGGTAAATGTAGGAGAATGGGTCTGGGTGGGTTGCTCTTCGGAGGGTCGGTGTGGACATGTTGGGCCGAAGGGCCTGTTTCCACACTGTAAGTAATCTAATCTCAAATATTTACCCCTGACTAATGCAGCTAACCTACACATCCCTTAACACGACAGGCTGACTGACCTGCTGTGCTTTCCCAGCACCACTCTAATCTAGACTCTGGTTTCCAGCATCTGCAGTCCTTGTTTTTACCCTGCTGTGAGGGAGCAGTGTTAACCACTGAGCCACCATGCCACCCACCATATGGCTAGGTTGAGGCAGAAACTGTGCGTGTGGGACTCCAATGCAGGTAAAAACCTGGTCATCAGGCGTGAGGTGCTCTTGGCGTTGTTACATGTGATGTAGGTCTGGCCCATACCCTGAACCTGCATCACAGTATTCATCCAAGCTATCTTCAACTTCGCCTAGAACTCAAATTGTTTCGCGTCAGCAGGACATCACATAGAGCAGGTGGAAGAACATACCCAATATTGCACTCATCCCGATGGCTACATTTGTACTTGATTGATGGCTGTACCAAACTCTGTATAGACCCTTTGCTGCACAAATACCAAGTGGCACTCCATGCTGACACCTCCACCAGTCCCTGTGATTGTGAAGGATGGGACCGGCCATGTTGCCACGGAACATTCATGTCGTTGGACTATACTGTACCTCTACCATTTGTGGAAAAGCTTGTACTTTCAAATAAACCTGTTGGACCATAACAGGCAGTGTTCAACACATAAAGACTTTGAGCCTATGAAGAAAGGAAACGTTTGATCAGACTTGGAGCACACTGTCAAGGTTGTTTGGCAGAATGCCTCATCACCACAAGTTACCAACAAGCACCAAGATGTAATGTGGCTGGTAGAGAGAAGGGCAAAACCCGTGAGGTCTTTCATCCACAACTGGACTTTGCGTGTCACTGCATTCTGCTCCTGAAATGGCTGCAGTGGTAAAGAAACCTTAGCATAGCCGATTCTAGAATGTGTCTTGCAACGAAGGTTTGGTGAGAGATGCATTGATTTTTGTTGAAGCCCATCGCGAGCAGCTCCATGATACAGGACCCTGTGCAATACAAGCTGATCCCTGGGATGCAGACCGAGCCAAACATACAACTATGCCTGGAGTACCTTCAACTTGGTGAAAATGCTGTTACATCTGTCTGAAACTTATTGATCTTCCAGAGCAAATTGTTGCCCTCAACCAAGTGTGAGACACAAACAAACTGCAGATGCTGGAATCCAAAGTAGACAAACAGGGGACCAGAAGAGCATAGCAAGCCGGGCAGCATCAGGAGGTGGAGCAGTCAACGTTTTGGATATAATCCTTCTTTCAGACTGCTGTATTTCAAGGTCCAGAAATATGTGATAAGGGACACACTTTGTCAGTGGACTGGTCAGACCTTTCCTGGGGCTATCTGTTAAAGTCAGTCATGGCAGATGATGTTTGATATGACAATTGTGATATTATCCATTTTGGTCAGAAGAATTGAAATGCAACGTTTTATCAAAATGGAGAGAAATTTCTTGCAGAGGGATATGGATGTCCTTGTGTATGAATTGCAGAAAACTAATATAGAAGTACAGCAGCTAAAGGAGAAGGCATGAAAGTAGGGAAGTGTTGCTGCAAGTGTTTCTTTACTTGAGGAGAGATATTGTTGTTTTGGAGTTAGTTCAGAGGAAGTTAACTAGTTTGGTTTCAGAGATAAGGGGTTTGCCTATACTCTGGATTTAGAAGAAGGGGAGGAGATCTAATTGAGGTAAATAAGATGGTGTAGGGGATTGGCAATGTTGACCAAGAGAGAATATTTCATCATGTGGGGCTATCTAGAATGAGAGGTCATTGTTTTAGGATAAGGGGTAGCAGATTTAAAACAGAGATGAGGAGAAATTATTTCTCTCAAAAGGGCATGAATCTGTGGAATTCACTATCCTGAAGTGTGGTGGCTGCTGGGAGATTAAGTACATTTAAGAAGGATATAAATTTTTAATTAGTAATGGGTTCAAGAGTTTTGGAGAGTGGGCAGGAAAGTGGAGTCTGAGATTAACCATAATCCTATAAAATGGTGGAGCATACTCGTGGGCTGAATTGCCTACTCCTAATCCTAGTCCCTATGTTCTAATGGGGCTGGAAAGCTCTAAGTCCTGGGGAGTCCATATGTTGACCAGTGGAGAGGGGGGAAAGAAGTTTGGGATTGGGTGCTGTGCAGCAATTGTGGTGGGCATATTCAAGGCCTGATAGGCATGTTGGGAAGCAGAAGCAGAAATGTATTGAGGTATGGGCAAGGAAGTCTGGGGGAAAATTGAATTATAAGGGGAATAGTGGTTCATAATGGAAGGTCAAGAATAGCTTTAGGGGATCTATTGACAGTGACCATGCTGTGGTCTCCAAGAGGGAAAGCATGCAGGACCATGGTGGGCATCATTAAAGTATAATGTCAGATCTCAGGGGACAAGGAGGAATATTGATGGGTAATATGGAAGATTTACACACCCAATGTTGGGGAGACAGAATTTGTCAAAATGGACTGTCCAGGTACACCAAGAAAAATGTGTACATGCAGATTCTTTATTTGGTGATGGATGCCTGACAACAACGTGGAACTCAATGCTGAGGGTGTCCATTACAAGCTGCATCCCTGCCATCTCTTGATGTTTGCGAAATGTGACCTACAAACGCTGCACTTGAAAAATACAGCCACACTTCATTTGCAGCTATATCAACTGAATTGCATGCAGTCTTAAAGTGTTTGTGGTTCAAATGCTGCTCACAGATGATGGTCCACCATGTCATTGGCTCATGCAAATGAAGCACATTTCATTGCTTCTGACTTTAAACAAAGTAATTCTGGTCATAACCAACACAAAATTTGCAAGACTTCCAAGGATGGTATGGAGCATCCCCTCTAAGTGAAGCTGGGATAAAAAGGACTTAGAGCACATGGAACACTCCAAATGTACTGTTATGTGTTGATCAATCAGTCGGTGCAGCACGTCAGCCAAGTAGATGGCTATTCCCAAAAAGCCATGAGAAGTCCCTGCATGCCATAGCGTTGGGGCACTACATGTCTCATTGTATTGAGGAGTGTTTGCAGCTGTCATAGAATCCCTACAGTGTGGAAAGAGGCCATTCAGCCCATTGAATCCACACTGATCCTCCAAAGAGCATCCCACCCAGACCCCCACCCCACCTATTTTTACCATGGTCAACCCAACTAGCCTGCATAGCCCTGGACACTATGGAAAATTTAGCATGGCCAATCCCCCTAATCTGCACATTGGAAACTAGAGCACCCAGAGGAAACCCCCCCAAGCAGACATGGGGAGAATATGCAAACTCCACACAGGACTGGAATTGAACCTGGGTCCCTTGCACTGTGAGGCAGCAATGCAAACAACTGAGCCACCATACCAACCTAAATTCCTTTCTCCTTGCTGCCTTTGTGGGAGGAGGAAGCGCTGGATGTCCTGAAACGCATAAAGGTGGATAATCCCTAGGACCTGATCAGGTATACCCTAGAACTCTGTGGGAAGCTAGAGAAGTGATTGCTGGGCCTCTTGCTGAGATATTTGTATCAGCACAGGTGAGGTGCCGGAAGACTGGAGGTTGGCTAACGTGGTGCCAGTCTTTAAGAAGGATAGTAAGGAGAAGCCAGGGAACTATAGACCAGTGAGCTTGTCGTCGCTGGTGGACAAGTTGTTGGAGGGAATCCTGAGCGACAAGATGTACATGTATTTGGAAAGGTAAGGACTGATTAGGGATAGTTAACATGGCTTTGTGCGTGGGAAATCATGTCTCACAAACTTGATTGAGGTTTTTGAAGAAGTAACAAAGAGGATTGATGATGGCAGAGCGGTAGATGTGATCTATATGGACTTTAGTAAGGCGTTCGACAAAGTTCCCCATGGGAGACTGGTTAGCAAGGTTAGATCTCACGAAATAAAGGGAGAACTAACCATTTGGATACAGAACTGGCTCAAAGGTAGAAAACAGAGGGTGGTGATGGAGGGTTGTTTTTCAGACTGGAGGCCTGTGACCAGTGGAGTGCCACAAGGATCGGTACTCTACTTTTTGTCATTTACATAAATGATTTGGATGCAATCATAAGAGGTCCAGTTAATAAGTTTGTAGATGACACCAAAATTGGAAGTGAAGTGGACAGCGAAGAAGGTTACCCCAGATTACAACAGGATCTTGATCAGATGGGCCAATGGGCCGACAAGTGGCAGTTGGAATTTAATTCAGATAAATGCGAGGTGCTGCATTTTGGAAAAGCAAATCTTAGCAGGATTTACACACATGGTAAGATCCTAGAGAGTGTTGCTGAACAAAGAGACCTTGGAGTGCAGGTTCATAGCTCCTTGAAAGTGGAGTCGCAGGTAGATAGGATAGTGAAGAAGACGTTTGGTATGCTTTCTTTTATTGGTCAGAGTATTGAGTACAGGAGTTGGGAGGTCATGTTGCAGCTGTACAGGACATTGGTTCGGCCGCTATTGGAATATTGCGTGCAATTCTGGTCTCCTTCCTATCAGAAAGATGTTGTGAAACTTGAAAGGGCTCAAAAAAGATTTACAACGATGTTGCCAGGGTTAGTGGATTTGAGCTATAGGGAGAGGCTGAACAGGCTGGGGCTGTTTTCCCTGGAGCGTCGGAGGCTGTGGTTATAGAGGTTTACAAAATTATGAGGGGTATGGGTAGGATAAATAGACAAAGTCTTTTCCCTGGGGTGGGGAGTCCAGAACTAGAGGGCATAGGTTTAGGGTGAGAGGGGAAAGATATCACGCAGAGGGTGGTACGTGTATGAAATGAGCTGCCAGAGGAAGTGGTGGAGGCTGATACAATTGCAACATTTAAAAGGCATTTGGATGGGTATATGAATAGGAAGGGTTTGGA
>NC_057743.1:39393213-39410913 GCF_004010195.1 Chiloscyllium plagiosum | reverse complement strand
GTACTCCATTTCTCCCTCTTAATCAATCTTTGTCCTCCTTCACTGACATCTAAACTGCTCTCAATCCTCAGGTATGCTACTTTTTCCGGTCAATTTGTCTGTTATTATTTTTTCAAGTATTTGTGCTATCATCATCAGCTTCATGCTTCCTTCCAGGTGACAAGATATCCTGGCTTATAGATGTGTAAACATCATTGCAATGTTGCTGGATCAAACATTTTGGAATTCTGCACTTAACAACACTTGGCAGTACATTCTGCACATAGTGCAGCAGTTCAAGATGGTTATTTGCAGTCTCCCCTCAAGGGTGTGAGTAAATAGCAACAAATTCTCATCTTGCTAATAATATCCATGACAGATAAATCAACTATTTATCCTCCTATGTCATATCATTGAGTGATATGTCACAGAAGAAAGTCATTGTTACTCCTTTGGATAGTCACGCATATTCAAAATGTGTTGCCTGTTTTCTTTTATTTCTTGACTCTATTTTTGTTATAGTGAATAGTAATGTGAGACTTTGAAGTGCTTCCATTTCATGTGGTAAGCTGAGCCTGAGGGCCTGAGGCGTCTTGGTATGGTCCAGTAAAATTCAATAAAGCTTACTGTTCCTTTAAAACTTCTACTAACAAAGCTTTTTAAACAACTTTGGGCATCAGCTACATCATGTGAGATTTTCTAACTGTCTATGTCAGTCCAGATAAAAACTCTGTCTCAAAGCATTTTGTAGTCTGCTAACAATATCGTATTAATATCAGTTGTTGTTAAGGTACTGAATAAGTGCAAGTTCTTGGAAAAAGAAGTTAAGGTAATTCTCTGAGTGGGAGTGAGAAAATTGAGAAGTGTTTTAGGATGCAAAGGTATACTAGAAGGGGAAATGTTTGTCTCCAGCACTGGGGAAATGATGCTGAGGACACATGAACTGTGTGGATAATGGCATGCAAATTAGAGTGCATCAGAAGCAGAACATTACATTTTTCATATATTTTTGATTGAGCACATGGAGAAACTGAAGTAGTTGTTCATTCCTGTCTGGCACAAAAATACATCAGGAAAGATGGCCTGACCATGACTAACAAGGGAAATTAGGGAAGGTAGAAGATACAAGGAAAGTGCAGACAAATTGACCAGAAAAAGTAGCATACCTGAGGATTGAGAGCAGTTTAGATGTCAGTGAAGGAGGACAAAGATTGATTAAGAGGGAGAAATGGAGTACTTGAGGGGATTATGAGGAGTATTGGACTAGCTATGATCTTAGTAAATGGTAGAGGGAGTTTAAAGAGCCGAATAGCCTACACCTGTTCCTGTTTCTTATGGTCTTATGGAATGTATAAACTGGTTGTAAAACTTCTATAGGTATGAAAGAGGAAAAGATTATTTACAACAAATGTAGGTCCCTTCCAGTCAGAAACAGGGAAGTTATAATGGGAACAAAGAGATGCCAGACCAATTAAATACATATTTTGGTTCTGGTTTCAAGAGACGAACACAAATAACATCTCAAAACAATTGGGGAACACAAGGTCTCATGAAGGGAGGAACTGAAGGAAATCGGTGTTAGGGAAATAATGTTGTGGAACGTGATGAAATTAAAGGCCTCCTAAACCCCCGGGATCCAATTAATCTACATCTCAGAGTACTGAACAAAATGGTCATGAAAATATTCGATGCATTGGTGGCCATCTTTCACGATTCTATAGATTCTGACTTTGATGGGAAAGTAGCTACTGTAACACCACTATTTAAATACAGAGAGAAAATGGAATTATAGACTGGTTAGTCTGATATCTGTAGTGGGGAACATTTTGGAATCCATTATAAAAGATTTATAAGCAGAACACTTGGAAAACAATGGTGGGATCAGACAACATAGCATGGATTTGTGAAAGCAAATCATATTTAACAAATCCACTGGGATTTTTCTTGGAGCTAGTAGAGTTGATAAGGGGAAGCCAGTGAATAGGGTTTACTTGGGCTTTCAGAAGGCTTTCAATAAATACCCTTCATGCAAGATTAACATCTAAAATTAAAGCACATGTGATTGGGGTAAGTGCACTGACATGAATAGAGAACTAGTTGGCAGACAGGAAACAAATTATAAGAAAAAAGAACAGGTCTTTTTCAAAGTGGCAGGCTGCAACTAGCAAAATACCACAGGGATCAGTGCCTGGTTTCTAGTTATTCACAATATATGTTAGTAGTTTAGATGAGGGAACGAAATGTAAAAGCTGGGTGGGAAGGTGAACTGTGAAGACAATGCAGAGATGTTTCAATATGGTTTGAAGAGATTGAGTATTAGACAAATGCATGGCACAGAGGATAACGTGGACAAAATGTAGGTTTATCCACTTCGGTGGCTAAAGCAAGACAGTAAATTATTATCTGCATGGCAATAGATTGGGAAAGGAAGAGGTGCAAGACCTTGCCATTGTATGCCAATCACTGGAAGTAAGCATGCAGGTGCAGAAGTGGTGAAGAAGGCAAATGATGTTTTGGCCTTCATAGCAAAAAGGTTTGAGTACAGGGGCAGGGCTATCTTGCAGCAATTATACAGGGCCTTGGTAAGACCATACCTGGAGTATTGTGTGCAGTTTAGGTCTCCTTATCTGAGGAAGAGTATTCTGGCTATAGAGAGAATGCAATAAACATTTACCAAACTGACTCCAAGGATGGCAAGACTGATGTAAGAATTGAGACTGGATTGGTTAGCACTATGGAGTGTAGAAGAATGAAGGGGGACTTCATAGAAACCCATTAAAATTCTAATAGTCCTTTTTAGGTAAACACAGAAAATTGTTCCTGATGGCAGAGAAGTCCAGAACTGGGGTTTAAGGTTTAAGGATAGGAAATAGGACTGATTTGGACTGCGATGAGGAGAAATTTCTTAACCCAGAGAGTAGTAAGCCTGGGTAATTCTCTGCCACAGGAAATCATTGCAGCCAGACATTGAATGTTTTCAAAAAGGAGTTATATATAGTCCTTTTGCTAAAGGGATAAAGGATAAAGCAAGTGGGAAAAGGATACTAAATTGAATGATTAGCCATGGTCATATTGAATGGCAGAGCAAGCTCAAAGTTACAAATGGATTACCCTGCTCCTATTTTCTATAATTTGAGGATGGTCGTAACACAGTTATAAACAAAAGTTACAGGTTACCATGTGCTCCTGCCACATAGATTACCGCAGTCTCAAAGTCAGAGAGATCTACAGCAAATAAAAAGGCCTTTCAGCCCTTCCCATCCAAGCCAGTCAAAAACAACAACTGAAGTATTCTAAACCCAATTTCCAGCACATGGCCCTTAGCCTTGTGTGGCTTGGCATCGCAAGTGCACATCTAAATACTGAGGAGAAAGTGAGGTCTGCAGATGCTGGAGATCAGAGCTGAAAATGTGTTGTTGGAAAAGCGCAGCAGGTCAGGCAGCATCCAGGGAACAGGAGAATCGACGTTTCAGGCATAAGCCCATCTTCAGGAATCCTGAAGAAGGGCTTATGCCCGAAACGTCGATTCTCCTGTTCCCTGGATGCTGCCTGACCTGCTGCGTTTTTCCAGCAACACATTTTCAGCGCACATCTCAATACTATTTAAATGTTATGAGGATTTCTGCCTACACCATGCTTATAGGCGGAGAGTTCCAGATTCCAACCTTGGTATTTAAATTCTGGCTAAAAAAGTATTTCTCACATTTCCTTTAAATCTTCTGCCCCTTGTGTCAATCTAACTCAGTACTGTTGGCCAAAGGGAAAGATTTCATCTTCTCTACCCTATCTATGCCCCTAGTAATTTTATACATCACAATCATATCCCCTCTCAATCTCCTCTGCTGTAAGGAAAGCAACCCCAGTGTGTCCAATCGCTCTTCATAACCAAATCTGTCCAGCCCAGGCAACATCCTGATAAACCTTCTCTGCATCCTGTACAGTGCTATCACATCCTTCCTACAATGTGGATTCCAGAACTGCAACAATACTCACCTGTGGACGAACTAATATTTTACATAGTTCCAGCGTAACTCTGTGCTCCTAAATTCTATGCTTCAGCTAATAAAATCAGGTACACTGTATGCCACCTTAACTACTTTCTCCACCTGTCCTGATACCTTAAAGGACTGATGTACATGCACAGCAGGGTCCCTCTAATTGACGGTGCTTCCCAGAGTCACACTGTTCATCATGTATTCCCTTGTCTTGTTTGAATGTGAAGAGATTAGAAAAAGAATTAATGCACCTATTATACTTCATTTCTTTTAAGGTCAGGAGAGAATATTGAATGATATGATAGTTGTGATAGATTTGGATTTCTGGTTGCATATGCATGGACCAATGCCCTGGAAGTTTTGAATAGAACTATATTTGAGTTAGCTCCAAGAAGACTATCTGTATTATTCATACAAGTAGTGAATATGGGGGGGAAAAGTGTTGTTAAGTTCAGCAGGATGGATGGTGGTGGGATCTCATGGTGATTAAATTTGCAGGAAGACAGAGTTGGCAATCATGTACATACTTATTTTGTAATTTGCCCTAAGATATCTGTTCAGCTTCAGGTGTGGAGATGTTGAACTGATCATAATTCTGCCTCCATTCAATGCTTGGGATAGGAGAAATATTAGGGCACACAGAAACACCTCTGAAAAGGAGAGAATGACTTCAGCAGAGGGGGAGGTAGAAATCCTTTCTGAATTACTATGTCTTTCCACCCTGTATATGCAAATGTCTTTGGCTGGAGCCTTACTTTAAACTCCTACTATTTTCCGACAAATGCTTTCATTTATGGTTTCAAGAAAAATAAAGATAAAGGAACTTGAGAATGACACCTGATGCTTACAGCATTGACGTTTTCATGACTTAATTTTGCAGTCTTTATTTGAGGTGCAGATATTGCAAGGTGGCCGCAACTGCAAATGTGAATTCATTCTTAAATATATTCAAAAGCTTTTGTGTTCAGAGATCATTTCATTGTGTGTTTTGCCCTGCTACCTGGAGTGTGACTGACCAGGATTACCCCCTCAATAGCAAGTTTAAAAAAAAGAACATATTATTCCTCTTAATTGTTACCTGATGACAATTTAGAAAGTGCATGAAGATGGGGATGGGATTTGCAAAGAATCACACTGTCGATAAAGTGTGACGTTGGAAAAGGCACAGCAGGTCAGTTAGCATTTGAGGAGCAAGAGTGTTGACATTTTGGGCATAACCCTTCCTCAGGACAGTACTGATTAATGTCCTGTGTTTCAGAATCTGGAATTATTGGCCAGAACTGTACTTCAGGTTGTCCCTCATCATCCACTTGTGGAGTTGGTGGTTACATTGTCTATGCTGTGTGTGGATTTGGTGCCTCCTAAGTTCCTTCTTTGTGGAAGATTGAAGCCAGGATGTCTGTTGTTGGATTGTTGTTGAAGTGGTGGTTTTTACACTGCATGTATTCAACAAATCCACTGCCCCCCCCCTCAAAAAATCAAGATAGTATGTTGATTGCAGCTGAATGAATATTAGTTGATATTTCACAGATCAGTTAGTGTTCTTTTGAGGCTTTCTTGGCAGCTCTTTCAAATATTAGAAAATGGGAAGGTTGCTGTTGTTCGTTAGTCCTTCTGTCCCACAACATTCTTATGTCACTGTGAATGGCAGTTTGGGTAATATGGAACAGCATCAAGTGCCAATGTCCTGATTGGTGTCAGTCTGGGGTTTTTGATTTTTGGTTAGTGTTGATGAGATGAGGACCAGAGAAGAGAGCCCTGTCAAGGTGACACTGTGTTGGTTATGAGAGAGGATCTGGTAAGAACAGCAACTTCCTTCTCAGACATTTGCCTGTTGTTAATGATAATATGGTCATCTTGTGCAATTCATCTGGAATTTGTGAATTGATGGTGTTTAGAAGACAATTGAATAAACAATGTGCCTTCCCTACCAGAACAATGTGAAAGCATAATTTGAATGAACCAACCAGTTGCCCCTAAATTGGTGTGCTCCTTTGGTTGCAGTATATCTTTCATTATAAAGAGTGTCAACAAGACTGTCGCACTCTCACCTCAGATTCAGAAGTTGGGGATTTGAGTTCCATTCCAAGACTTAATCACAAAAATCTAGTCTGACATTCTGTGCAATACTGAAGGATTGCTGTGTTATTTGATTAATAATCTCACGGATGGGAGATTAATCCACTGCCTCTTCTGCTCCTTGAGTGGAGAATTTTGAAGAAAAGCAGAAGAGTTGTCCTTAATATCCCTCTCGACAATGCAAAAAAGAATTTTCTGGACATTATGATGTGAAGTTGAAAGCTTGCTATGTGCAAATTGGCTCCTGTGTTTCCTACATCACTGCAGTGATTACATTTCAAACATATTTCATTGGCTATAAAACACCTTGCTACATCTGATGATTTTGAAAAGTGCTATATAAGTGCAGCCTTTCTTTCATTTGCCTCTGAAATATATGTCTTCACAAATGTATGAGGTAATGCATTCCAAGGCAAGAGATTACACTTAATGTACAGAAGACCAGAACAATTTTGATGTGCATATCCACAGATCCTTGAAGATAGCAGGGTAGGTGGTAAGGTGGTTAATAAAGTATATGGGATTTTTAAAAAATGTAAAAGTACACTTTATTTTTACGAAATCTTTATATGCAAAAATAGTCACTACAGCAAATCAGTTTTGAACAGTCTTTGCTTATGGAGAACAGGCAAAGATTGGAGTTTGACTTTCCCAACAGTTTCAATAAACCAAAAAATTTCTTACATGTGCAAGATACTATTTACACATATTTCAGGCACCAGTAGGGCTCAATGCTAGTGTTTATTAGTTGAGGCTTAGAATACAAGACCAGACATATTATGCTGAAAATGTATAAAACAATGGTCACCTCATCATAGGAAGGATATGATTGCACTAAAGAAGGTGCAGGGGAGATTTACCAGATGCTACCTGGGCTGGAGGGTTTGACCAATGAGGAACAATTGGATAGGCTGAGGTTATTCTGCTTGGCACAGCGAAGGTTGAGACAGGAATTAATAGAGGTGTATAAAATAATGAGGGCAGAGATGGTGTAGATGGGAAGGCACTTTAGCCAGAGGATATAAGACTTCAGTAAGGCATTCGACAAGGTTCCTCATGAGAGATTGGTTAGCAAGGTTAGATCTTATGGAATACAGGGAGAACCAGCCACTTGGATACAGAACTGGCTCGAAGGTAGAAGACAGAAGGTGGTGGTGGGAGGTTGCTTTTCAGACTGGAGCCCTGTGACTAGTGGTGTGCCAAAAGGGTCGATGCTGGGTCCACTACTATTTGTCATTTTTATATACTGGATTTGAACATAGAAAGTATACTTACTAAGTTTGGAGATGACACCAAAACTGGAGGTGTAGTGGACAGCGAAGAATGTTAACTCAGATTACAAAGGGATCTTGATCAGGTGGGCCAGTGGGCTGAGGAGTGGCAGAGTTTAATTTAGAGAAATGCAAGGTGGTGCATTTTGGAAAAACAAATCAGAGCAGGACTTAAACACTTAATGATAAGGTCTTGGGGAGTGTTGCTGAACAAAGTACAGGTTCATATTTGCTTGAAAGTAGAATTGGAAAGAGAAGGCA
Source organism: Chiloscyllium plagiosum (assembly GCF_004010195.1). Classification (NCBI taxonomy): domain Eukaryota; kingdom Metazoa; phylum Chordata; class Chondrichthyes; order Orectolobiformes; family Hemiscylliidae; genus Chiloscyllium; species Chiloscyllium plagiosum. The sequence goes on along the minus strand of NC_057743.1, from coordinate 39,403,328 downwards.
TTTGATATGCTTTCCTTTATTGGTCTGAATATCGGAGTAGAGACGTTATGTTGCAGCTGTACAAGACCTTGGTTAAGCGACTTTTGGAATATTGTGTGCAGTCCTGGTTTTCTTCCTATCGGAAGAATGTTGTGAAACTTCAAAGTGTTCAGAAAAGATTTACAAGAATGTTGCCAGGGTTTGAGGACTTGAGCTATAGGAAGAGGCTGGATAGGCGGGGCTGTTTTCCTTGGAGCAAGGGAGGCTGAGCAGTGACCTTATAGAAGTTATTAAAATCATGAGGGGCATGGATAAGGTAAACAGGCAAGGTCTTTTCCCTGATTTGGGGGAGTCCAGAACTAGAGGGTATAGGTTTAGAGTGAGAGGGGAAAGGTACAAAAGAGTCCTAAGGGGCAACTTTTTCCACGCAGAGGGTGGTGTGTGTATGGAATGAGCTGCCAGGGGAAGTGGTGGAGGCTGGTACAATTACAGCATTTAAAAGGCATCTGGATGTGTATACGAATAGAAAAGGTTTAGAGGGATTATGGGCTAAGTGTTGGCAAATGGGATAGATTGGGATATCTAGTCAGCATGGATGAGTTGGACCAAACGGTCTGTTTCCGTGGTGTACATCTCTATGACTCTGATTTTATAAGTGGTAACAAGTTAAGAGGAGAATGGAAGAAAGACGTTTTTTACCAAGAGGGTGATGGGAGCCAGCACCTCACGGCCTGAAAAGGTAGTTGAGTCATAAACTCCTGGAACACTTAAGCAGCATTTAGATATTCATCTGTATTGCCACAGTCTCTATGGCTGTGGTACAAGAACTCAAAAATAGAATTAGTGTGGTCAGACATTTTTTGACTAGCACAGACCCGATTAGCTCAATGACCTCCTTCTGCTTATGTCTATAAGCGTACTGAACTAATTCAATGGTGTGTAGGATGGAAAATATACTTAGAAAGGTCATTTAAAATGTGGTCAGATATCTCGGGCCGCTTTAAATAACATAGGTGTTTTTAAAAAGCGTGTACTTTTGGGGTCTTGTCAATTGCCTTTCAAGGTGCCTTTTATGTCTATACTTTGCAAAAGTGCTGCTTTTGTCAGTGTCGCTGGTTTAGTTTAGTCACAAAATGGGAGTCATTTTAGCCACTATGTTGTATAGTACATTAGCTAGTTCTTTTGTGGACTTTCTTTGAACAGTTTTTTAAGGTATTCAAACCATCTCATGTACTAGAATTAAAAGTAAAGCCCTGTAAATGCAGTACTTTGAAATACAACAGAATAATTGAAAATGCCTTGTTGTCAACCTCACCATTTGCTAGCAGAACAACAACAGGTCATGTGGGCATTTGAGAATGTGCTAAATACATGTGCAGTTGCAGGGAATATGGGGAAATCCTAAATCCATATTAACAAAAGTTTACATAGCTGCTTGAGTTAACCCACAGTCACTATGAAGATCAAGCAACTTAGAAGGCCAGCTTTTCTGGAACTTTTCATTGACTGGGATCTAGATCAGTCATACTTTCCATTACAAATGCAGTTCAATCTGTGGCAGTATTGCTCACCTGGATTCACCACACTGAGGTACAAAGTAGAGGAAGATTAAACTAATCACAAAACTGCTGACCAACCCACATATAAAACTTTGACCATATTATGGGTGTAGCCAGCAGCATCAGAATAGCAGAACCTGACTTAAATAAAAGAAGGTTCAGCATGACGCTAACCCCTTATCCCTCAAGACCTGCTTGTAAGTAATGCACAGGCCTAGAGATTGATAACATGGCGTGTCTGGTTCTAGGAACCGCTGCTGATGCAGGTTAATGGATTACCTCCTTTATTAGAGGTGGAGATTAGCGTACTGTGTAACTTTCTCATTTCTTCTTGCCACTAGTGAACTATTTAAAATGAACTTATATTAGCAAGTAATTATGCAAAATGAAGGAACCAAGTTAAAACAAACTGAATAAATCTGCACCATATATTGTTGAAGCAAATAAAATTCAATTTAAACATGATGTCAGCTGGAAATTAAGTTTGACATGTGGACAAATCTCATTCTCCATGCAGTCGTTCTGAAGTTCTCTACTAGTACTAGTGAAGTAGTTACAAATACAGAAATTGCTGGAAAAACTCAGTAGGTTTGGCAGCATCTGTGGAAAGAAATCAAAGTTAATGTTTTGGGCCCAGTGACCCTTCCTTAGAACTAGTAGAAGTAGTTTATCTGCAACATGTAAATAGCCTCAAATTGTATTTCTTCAATGTTCCCTGTGTAGGCTTATATATAAAATGTGTGTGTGTATCCTTGGTTGGTATTAATTAGTCTTTCATGCCAGTCAGCACCAAACAACAACTAGCCTTACCTTCCTTTATAGTCAAATGATTCTTTGACCTACTTTAGGTTTTTCTGAGAAGCAGGAAAGTACATAAGTGGATAGAGTTGAGCTGGAAGTACAGCAGGTCAGGCAGCATCAGAGGAGGAGGGGGGTCGACATGTCAGGTTGGAATGTTTCACCAGGACCAGGGAGGGGAAAGGGGCTGTAAAATAAATAGAGGGAGGAGGGAGGGGCTGGGGGAAAGGTGCATGGGGTAGCAATAGATGGATGCAGGTAGGAGGTTGCTGTGATAGGTCAGTGGGATGGGTGGAACATATAGGTGGGAAAGAAGATGGTTAGGTAGGATCAGGTTAAGCGGGCTGGGTGGAGAGGGAGGGCTGGGCCTGGGAATGAGGAGATTTGGAAGCTGGTGAATCCTATGTTAAGCGTGTGTGGTTGTTAGTTTCCGAGGTGGAAGATGAGGTGTTCTTCCTCCAGTTTGCACGTAGCCTTGTGTTAACGGTGGAGGAAGCCCAAGAAGGACATGCTGTTGGGGCAGTGGGAGGGAGAGTTGAAATGGATGGCAACCAGAAGGTGGGGTTATTGGAGCGTATGGACTATAAATGTTCCCTGAACTGCTCCTCGTGCTTGCGTTCAGTCTCTCTGATGTAGACGAGACCACATTGCGAGCAACGGGTGCAATAAATCAGGTCTAGCAAATATTCAAGCATATTTCCCTCCACCAAGCAAAGTGCCGAACAACGTCCTTTTATTTTGTGCAGACATATGTTTGGTCATTTTAAAGGAATTGGCAATTTAGCATGAACAGAGATCCCTGTAGCCACAAAAAATACATTTCAAACCAGAATTATCTCTAACGGACCCTTTATTCCATGTCACTTTTTTCTTTTCCTCACAGTTATAGAGTCCTTGCTGAGAGATATGTCCCTTGACATGACATACTTCCTGGTTTTAAGTAGAGCATTTCAGGTCTGAAGGCCTCACAGCTGAACTGGAACTTGTTCTTGATCAGTATCTATACATTTATACTGTGATCAAGTATTAGGATAATGTGGTACTGAGATCAGTGGTGCTACCCACAGTATACCCCTGTCTGGGAGAGCCAAATTCAGCAAGGAATATGTAGAACTTTGTACCTGTAAGACTCAAATTACTCAGTTGTCACACCAGCTCGGACACTGAGGAGCTAATCCTTTAAATATGGTCATTATGCTACGTGTCCAGACAAAACCACAAAATTTATGTTACATTATGTTTAAGGACCAGTAGCTTTTTTTGTTGAGTAGATAAAATTTTAGATTCCAGTAACCCAGAAGAGAACAAAGCCACAAGATTCCATGATTATTAGCAATCAAAATAATCTTCATGATATAGTGTTATAGAAGGAAACTAATATATAAAACGCAATGTGTAAAATCCAGAATTCATATGAATTTGAGCCATAAATATGGGTCAACAGACAAATTGTGGTCAAATACTTCATAGAGCAAATTGAATAGCAGATCTTTTTGAGATAGATTCCATCAATGTCTCAGTTATCCACCCAGACATTAACAATGCTTTGGATCACCAAATTGCACTAAAGATTTGTCTCTTTTATAAGAGATAGCAAATTTTTACTTTCAAAGATTCAGCCTCTGAATTTTCTTTAAGAAAACCCCTCACATTTTGACAGTTTTGGGTTACCGTTACCGGACCCAAAACATTAACTCTGATTTTTCTTCACAGATGCTGCTAGACCGCCTGTGCTTTTCCAGCAATTTCTGTTTTTGTTTCTGATTTATATCATCCACAGTTCATTGAATTGTCAAAACAAAAACTCAATCTCTTTTCCTGAGACCACCTTCATCAGGATTACAGAATCTATTCACAAGCACCTCAATACTAGCATCATTTCAGCTTTTTGTCAACATCTCACTTCACCAAACTGCTGCTCCTTCCAAATTTTCCTGAGCACCCAGACCTAGCAATCTCGATCATTGTTTCCAGTTGAGCTGACCTATATCTGAGACAGCAGACTCCTACCCTCCAGCATCTGAACACAAGTACAGTTGCAACTTTCTAGCTGCTGTGGGTAGAACCCTATTGCTCCTTGAACATTTCTTTCCTGAACAGCCAACTGTAGCATTCTAGTAACATGGAATAATCTTCTCTGACTCTTTCACATTGGTGAATTGATGGTGTTAACTGCTGCAAACTGAGTCTTGAACTGATTTGAGCGATACTAAACGAGTTTTTTGCATCAGTGTTTAATGTGGAGAAGGACATGGAATTAATAGAATGTGGGGAAATAGATGGTGACATCTTGAAAAATGTTCGTATTACAGAGGTGAAGATGCTGGATGTCTTAAACACAAAGGTGGCTAAATCCCCAGGGCTTGATCAAGTGTAACCTAGAACTCTGTGGAAAGCTAGGGAAATGATTGCTGAGTCCCTTGCTGAGATATTTGTCACAGGTGAGGTTCCAGAAGACTGAAGGTTGGCTAACATGGTGCCACTGTTTAAGAAGGGTGGTACGGTAAAGCCAGGGCACTGTAGACCAATGAGCCTGACATCGGTGTTGGACAAGTTTTAGATTTAGATTAGATTTTAGATTAGATTACAGCGGGAATTGAACCCGGGTCTCTGGCGCTGTGAGGCAACAGTGCTAACCACTGTGCCACCGTGCCGCCCCCAAAGTTGTTGGAGAGAATCCTGAAGGACAGGATTTACATGTATTTGGATAGGCAGGGACTGATTAGGGATGGTCAACATGGCTCTGTGTGTGGGAAATCATGTTTTTTGAAGAAGAAACTGTTGTGGGAAAAATCACCAGTCTCAGAGTCAGAATCAGGATTGAACGACAGAGTTTGCTGTGCAAAGAAACTGGAGTTCCTGGGGGAGAGAGAGACATCCGGCAGCACAGCTGTCAGCGACGAGCCTTCTCTCACCCTCGGAGCACGTCACAATATTTTATACATTTCATAGTATAATGGTCCAGATATCAAGTCTTCGTTTGTGCAGCATGGTTTGTTTACAGAAAATATTACAGAGTCATTGTCAGTTTCAGCAGCTACACAGAAGTTCATTACCACAATAATTGGTCGTGATCATTCTTCCTGAGAAGGAAGATTGTTTTCCATTACTGCAAATCTAAGATATTAACACTTGTATACAACCAGTCTCAGGTAGTTAACATTTCTATTGAAGGTGGTGGCTGGACTCAGACACTTGGGCAGGCAGTAGACATTACTGATGTGTATTCTCTCACCCACCCACTTTAAATTGTGTTTTGTGTCTACTTAGCTGGTATCCTGTTGGCCTCAGGCAGTAGCTGTGTTTGCTTCGCTGTACTTTTCCATGTAATGGCTCAGCGGCCATCTTGTGTGCTAAGTGACCAACTTATGGCTCAGTGACCATCTTGTGTTTGTGTGCCCCATGTCAGCATGCCCCGAGTCAACTCCCCCTTCAAAACAAAGAGGATTCATGAGAACAGAGTGGTGGATGTGATCTGTATAGACTTCTGCAAGACATTCGACAAAGTTTTTCATGGTCGACTGGTGAGCAAGGTTAGATCACATAGAATACAGGGAGAACTAGCCATTTGGATGCATAACTGACTCGAAGGACAATGAAATATTGGAAGAAATTAGGATCGTGAGTGAGGAGATACTAGCGGCTTAAGCAGAGTTATAAGTGGATAGATCTGCAGGTCCAGATGAGGTTTCTTTTTTATTTAATCATGGGACATGGGCTTTACTGGCTAGCGAGCATTTATTGCCCATCCCTAGTTACCCTTGAAAAAGTGATGGTGAGCTGCCTTCTTGAACTGTTATATTTAATCATTATTTATATACTCAATATGTTGACATAGCTTCCATGACTATGGTCAAGAGCTGCCAAATAGGCTTAGTGTAGTCAGGTATCTATTGGCCAGGGCAGATTTCCGTGCTGTAAGTATCTATTAATCTGAGTTTGGAATGTTGAAAATTAAAGTTTTATGAAGTTTGTAATTTAACGTTTGGAGGGCTTACTGGATTTCATAAGATTACATTTCAGTGTTAAAGAGGAACTTGCTATCATGAGATTTTGGGTTGGGGATTTCCAACATTCATTCCAAATTTATAATAGGAAAAGAGAAAGTAAACGTGAATCAAAATTTATTTTAGATTTGGATTTTTGTTTCCTTGCAGCAGAAACCACAAATTTTGTAAACGTTTAAACTTTCAACATTCCAATCTCATAGATTCATAGACATCTAATCATCAAGTGAGGCCAATAAGTCATCTTTAGAGCTTTGACTGTAATTAGCGGTTTACTTTCATTATAGATTTCTTTATAGATTTTATCGTCTTCGTTTCTTACTTTATTTCTTCCATTCACATTACCTATTTATAAATCCTTAGTAACGAGGGAGAAAATAAAGTGACCCAGAAGAAATGCTAACAAAACTAATCTACATAAATCTAATTGTACGTGTTAATAAGAAATATCATAGAAATCCAAAAGGGCAGCATGGTGGCTCAGTGGTTAGCACATCTGCCTCACAGCGCCAGGGGCTGGGTTCAATTCCTGTTTCGGGCAACTGTCTGTGTGGAGTTTGCACATTCTCCCCGTGTCTGTGTAGGATTCCTCTGGGTGCTCCGGTTTCCTCTCTCAGTCCAAAGATATGCAGGTTAGGTGAATTGACCATGATAAATTGCCCGTAGTGTTAGGTGTAGGGGAATCGGTCTGGATGGGTTGCTCTTCGGAGGGTCGGTGTGGACTTGTTGGGCCGAAGGGCCTGTTTCCACACTGTAGGGAATCTAATCTAATCTAATCTAATATTTTGGCAGTGTTGACTTTGGAGAAGGAAATGACTGCAGCAATTCATGAAATAAAAAATGCTGACAATTAATAGTTTTGGAAAGGCAGAAAGAAAGTTAAAATGAGGATTGTACAAAATTTCAATCTGTCTCTTCATTCTATGACAATGACATAAGTGGCTAAAGTTTGATTTTACATTACTCATTAACACCCAACTTTTGACCAATCAGCAGCCATCATATTTATAAATATTTGAGCATATTCATTAAATTTCATACAGAATTAATGTTTTTTCAGGAAATAACAATTTTTGTGCAAGTATTATCATTCAATTAAATTAAAAATTCTGCTCCATTTGGATAAATGTCCGCAGGTCTAGCTCCACTCCTCCCTGTTAAGGTTGACACTAAACAGCATTACATCAAACAGCCGTGCAAGATTCCAAACTTCTTTCTTACTCTGGCTTTCAAGCTGTCCATAACCAGAACCCTGTTATTCAGTGTCTGTTCTCTTCAACTGAGTTGCATCTGTAATTTGGAAATGAGATTATAATGATTTGCATTGTAGGCTTTTAAACTTTTGTGACAGGAATAAATTTAAAAGAAAAAGGTGAAACTAAATGTAGCTAAACGAGAAATCAATACTGATGTAATTTAAGTGAAAGTATAAAGTGGAGCCTTTGAGAAGAATCTTAACCCAAAGACAGAGTGGTGGATGGAAAGATGGAAACATTTTAAATTGTCAAACTTGAACCCCAACGCACATCCAATCTGCTCACTTCCAGTTTTAATGGAGGCTGAAACGGGAGAGTGATTGTTTGTGACCAATACCGCCCTCACAAGCTCAATCATTGAAATAATGTCCTCCAAGCCTGACAAGCTTATCCCTGTAATGTTCTGACATGTTCCTCTCCTCTCAAGATCCCCATCTTATTGCCAAGAGGTGACTGATATCCAGTGTTGTTCTGTCGGTTTGTGACGTCATTTAAATGAATTCGCTTATCTAATTCCTGTGAAGTATCTAGACTTGTGGTGTTAGGATCTCAAGTGCTTGACAAGAATTGGGGTTATTTCCTCTTTCTTCTTCTTAGTTCAGGTTGAGAAATGAACATAGTCTGGTTTTTTAAAATCATCTCGTGACAAATTACATCCTAGCTGAACAGAAATGAAAGTAAGACTCACTTCTGAAGTTCAGAGTCAGAGACTTGTACGTTTAATTTCCCATCAATGTCATGTGAACAAATTAATTGGATCATTCTATTTATATTTTTGTGACTGTACTCTGTATAACTTGACTGTTGCGTTTATCTACATTTCAACAGTTATTGCTCATGGGAAACACTGTGACAATGTTATTTAAAGGAAACTTCTTTCTGTTGACTGTTCACTTTTGCAAACATACAGCTCTGTCCCAAACGTATCTAACGAACATAACAGTTTATTTGAGCTCAGCAATTCAATCTGGACCAGAAATAAAGTCTTGGTAACTTGTTGACTGGAACTTCAAACAAATTAAAATTGGAAATGTAACTCCATCCAAATGAATAGTTATTTTGTGTAAAAATACAAACGCATTTACAGCTTGCATTTGGGACTATTTCATATTTGAACATAGTTTATGAGAAAAACATTAAATAATTATTTTACTTCCACTGACTTTTTTTCTTTCTAAAAGATAGGATCTGCTTGGGAATTGCATTTCAAGAGATCTGATTGGGCCTTGGAATAGCCCTACTTCCCTGCAATCAGTCTATCCTTCAAAGGATCAGTGGCATTCAACTTTGGGAGCCACCAATCCGATATCCTTTTCAGTAGGTACATCCATTGTGAGGGTGTGGAGTATTTGTCCTCTGACTATGGCACAGAACTGTTGGCCACACATGCCATTTTTCGCTGCTTTTATTGTTTGTTCCCTAATGCAAACTTTTAACTTTGTGTACAGTGATTTTACTGCATTGTTTACTGTATCTGTGACATGACATGAGTGGGTTTGTGGGGTTGCTTGGTAATCCTGGCTCTGTCACGTCTGGCAACCCAACCTCAAACTGCTGACAAAGCAGTAGAATTTCAGGTAAAGTTTCTGTTTGCCTGGTGCAGAATGCACACCTTCTGTCACGTCAAACATGGTTCAGTTCTCATCTCTATATGGAAGTAAATTGTTGTAAAATTTCAGGCTGAACCTGCCATGGAGTACAGAGATTATGCTGTATCTCATTATTGAATGAGAAACATCAAGGCACCTTTTGTCCTTTGATAGATGTAAAAAGTCCCATCACCATTTTGAAGAGGCGTTCAGAGGTTCTGCCTCGTGTCCTGGTCAACATTTATCGCTGAATCAACATTGGAAAATTAACAGATTTCTAATTGTAGAAGCTTGCCTTGTGCGATGCCTCACTTTCTGCCTTATAACAGTGACAATACTTCAAAACTACTTTTTCAGCAATGAGGTCATGAATATGAATGCAAGTGTTTTTTTCCTGGGGTCATCCCACTTAGCTAAGTGTCAATCTCTGCCTAAAAGATAAATGTTCAATTTGGAGGAGCATGTGCATTTGGGAGTGGGGTGGATGAACTGGTTTAACTTGGAGAAATTGGCTTACTGAAGCCAGTTCCAAACCTACTTGCATGAACAGCATATCAGGCACAGTGTGAACAATTCCATTCTGAAAAGGGGTCATACTGGACTCAAAATGTTATCTTCTGTTTCTCTCCTTGGATGCTGCTAGACCTGCTGAGTTTCTCCAGGACTTCTGTTTTCGTTAGGAGAGATTGACATTTCAATGTATTACTTTCTCATTTGCAATGGTGGAGTGAGGGGTGACCTTATTAAAATTTGTTAAATCATGAGGAGCATAGATAAGGTGAATGACCAGGGTCTTTTCCCTCAGGTGAGAGAATTCAAACTAGGGAGGAGGGGCAACATTTTTTGACACAGCAGATGGTTCATGTGTGAAACAAACTGCCAGAGAAACTGGTGAATACAGGTACAGTTAGAATGCTTAAAACACAT
>NC_057743.1:39388127-39392713 GCF_004010195.1 Chiloscyllium plagiosum | reverse complement strand
TACAGCATGTGATTCAGAAGGCAAGTGGAATGTTGGTGTTTATTGCAAGAAATAGAATATAAAAGTAGGCAAGTTTTACTGCAGCTGTAGAGCCTTGAGTACAATGTACAACTGAGGTCTCTTTTTTAAAAATGGATATGATTGCATTAAATGCAGTTCAATAAAAGATTAACTCCACTTATTACTGGGATGAAATGCTTATTTTATTATGAAAGACCTAACAGGTTGGGTTTGTACACATTGAGTTTAGAAGGAGAATTGGTGATCTTATGGAAACATACAAGATCTGGAGAGGACTTGACAGGATATAAACATACGAGCTAAAAATAAAACTATGAAGGAAGATTATTCCCTACTAGTAAATATCACTGGACTAGTGACCCAAACCCCAGGCTAATATTCTGGAGACATAGGTGATGAAATTTGAATTCAATAATAATCTGGAATCAAAAGTTAACCAAATGATGACCATGTAACTGCTGTTGATTGTTGTAAAAATCCATTTGGTTCTCAGCTGTCCTTTGTGGAAGGAAAACTGGCATCCTTACCTACTCTGGCTGACATGTGGTTCCAGACCCACAGCAAGGTGATTGATTCTTCATTGCCTTCTGGGCAATTAGAAATGGACAATAAATAATGGCATCGCCAGCAGGAACCACATCCCAAGAATGAATAAAAAATGGATTTCACCTCTTGAGTTTACACTGATGTGTGTTTTGAGGGGGAGACTAGATTAGGGGACACAGTTTAAGAACAAGTGACCCCCTATTAAAACAGAGATGAAAGAATTTTTTTTCTCTCAGTGGTCATTCATCTGTGGAACTCTCCAATGGAGTGGAGTCACAGAATTTATTCAATGCTGAATTGGATCAAAAAATGGTGGACAAGGGTGTCACAGGTTATGGGAGATGGACAGGAAGGTAGAGTTGAGACCAGAAAAAGTTCTCTTATCAAATAGGGGAGCAGGCTCGTAGGGTGGGATGGGCTACTCCTGCTTTAAAGTTCTGATGTTCTAAGTACTGGGTAACCACATGGGTTCATGACAGGAACTTGAAGACAATATTAGGTCTGAGTCCAATAAGGTAAAGCTGTATAGTCACAGAGAGCCATAGGGCTGCTCTCTCACTAGAGAAAAATGATTAATCATGGTTTAATTTTAGAGATACCATACCTCAGGTGAGGGGTTAGGTTAAGAACATGGAATCTTCCAGAATACTCAGGGAGTACTGCACTGCTGGAGGTTCAGGGGAAATAATAAACGGAGAACCCTCTGTCTGCAGATGCAAAAGATCCTATTGCACCATTTTTGAGCAGAGCAGGGGACTTGCCCTTCCCCAATGGCCTATCCAATATTTGTCACTCAACCAATAGCCATTAAAACATAGTATCCTCCCAGGTACTTAAAAGATGCCAATGCAATATTCAGAGACAAAAAGAGGTGTGCTCCCTTGTTCTGAATAATATTTATACCACAACAAACATCACTATCCAGTTTATCTGGCTCATATCACAGTGTTGTGGGAACTTCCTATATTATAACAGTGACAACAAAGTATTTTATTAGTTGTAAAGTCCTTTTGCTTTACAACCTGAGGTTGTGAAGAGTGATGCGTAAATGCAGGAAATTATTTTTTTCTTCAGATCAGACATGGAATGTGATAGGTGTCCTGGTCACACGAACAATTCGTGAATATTTACATGACATTCTGCAAATCAGCTTTAGGGACAACTTTATTCCAGGGTGGGAGCTTAGGTCATAATATATAGGAGCAGAGTTGGCCATTCTGCCCATTGAGACTTCTCTACCATTCAAGAGACCATGGCTGATCTGATAATCCCCCAACTGATTAAAATCTGCCCATCACAGCCTTGAATATAAATAACAATGTAGCGTCGACAGCCCTCTGCAGTAAAACATTTCACAGATTCATTAACCTCTGAGAGAAGAAATGTTGTCTCATTTCTGTCTGGCAACTATTAACCAGAAATCTGGTGCCTCTTTGTTTAACATTCTCTCTCAATTGATCTTCCCCTAAAGTGGGTAAACATGATCCTGCTCAGGTTAAAGAGCAGGTTTTGTAGTTGGTACGGTTAGAATTTGTACTGCAGAGCTGTGAACAAAATTTGAAATTGGCATAATAAATGTTGCAAGACTTTTCCTAAGAGCAGATTAAATCAAACACCTAAGGAGGTATTGGATCAGGTTATCAAAAGTTTGGTCGAAGAGATCTTATGGATAAGAGGGGGAATAATTTCAGAGTTTCGAGCAAGAACAGGAAATATTAAGAAATGAGATTTGTGACAAATAAGAGTAAATATACAATAAAAGAAGTTAAACTATGACTGCTTGTGAGGAAACACATTAGACAACTTCCACAGGGTATCTCCTGATAACTCCAATAATTCTAGTGAGAAGCATGAACCTCTGAATAAAATGGCTGAGAGATGAGTACACAATTACACTGCTTTCTTTTAGACCCTTGTCAGAAGCTTGATGAACTGAGGAAAGCCCCTTGGAATGTCAGGCATGGACATTTATCAAACCCTGTAAGTGAGATTTGACTGGTCAGTTTTACATGTGTGTGTTTGGGGAACTGGGCAGTTGCTGAGGCTCATCTCCATTGTGGTTACAATCTCTGAATGTCATGCATTGATTAGAGATTTCCTGCAGTGTGTTTGCACCATATCTGATTGAGCAAGAATAAAAACTTCACTCCAACAGTTTACGAAACTGCAGATGGTGATATTCATTACATTTTAAATAGGTTATAAAGGTGTTAGGTGTTAAACAGCTTGTGGGCGGCACGGTGGCACAGTGGTTAGCACTGTTGCCTCACAGCGCCAGAGACCCAGGTTCCATTCCCACCTCAGGCGACTGACTGTGTGGAGTTTGCACATTCTCCCCGTGTCTGCGTGGGTTTCTTCCGGGTGCTCCGGTTTCCTCCTGCAATCCAAAAATGTGCAGGTTAGGTGAATTGGCCATGCTAAATTGCCCGTAGTGTTAGGTGAAGGGGTAAATGTAGGGGAATGAGTCTGGGTGGGTTGTGCTTCGGTGGGTCGGTGTGGACTTGTTGGGCCGAAGGGCCTGTTTCCATGCTGTAAGTAATCTAATCTTAATCCTTCAGGCAGTAGAAAACAAAAGCATTCATTATGGTAGTCTCTGTTTGTCTGTCCCAGCTGTGGGAGTGTCATCCTCTTATGAATCGTCCTCTACACCCACAATAGAGAAGTGATATATACCCGAGGCACAGTCTATAATCTCCCAAGACAGATGGGTGCTGCCTGTTAGCAACAAGTGGGATTTCATGGAATCTTTTTGAATTGATGTCCAAGTGCCTGAATCTAACAAGGGCACAACAGTGAATTGAAACAGTACTCTCAGAATATTCAAATTGATCACAGTTAGTTTTGAATTGTGTTTGAACTACTAAACCTAAGATTGAGCAAATATCTTCCAAAGCCAGTCAAGGTTCAGTAATATTGGATATGCTGTAACAACAGCTTCCTCATAGACTCTTTACATCTTTTCTATCCAGAGATTTATTTTCATCTGTTTGTGTCAATTAACAAACTTGAATAATTTAGGAAAAAGGGCAAGAGAAGAAAACAAACTTTCGACTTTCCGTTTATGAAGATATTCTGGGGTGTGTTAGCCTTTCTGTCCTCCTGGGCAAAATGCAATATCCCCACTGTCCTATGGGAACTTCATGCTCTTGACTGTTGAAACTGGAGAAGCAGCAACCAGGAAGGTGCCAATCAATTTGTGAGCGGCACGGTGGCACAGTGGTTAGCACTGCTGCCTCACAGCGCCAGAGACCTGGGTTCAATTCCCGCCTCAGGCGACTGACTGTGTGGAGTTTGCACATTCTCCCCGTGTCTGCGTGCATTTCCTCCGGTTTCCTCCCACAGTCCAAAGATGTGCAGGGTCAGGTGAATTGGCCATACTAAATTGCCCGTAGTGTTAGGTAAGGGATAAATGTAGGGGTATGGGTGGGTTTCGCTTCGGCGGGTCGGTGTGGACTTGTTGGGCCGAAGGGCCTGTTTCCACACTGTAATCTAATCTAATCTAATCTATTTCAAGCATCTGTGACAGGTGCTTGAAATAGATTACTGTTTAGCACCTCAGCACCCACAACTCTGGAGTGGAAAATTGGTCTGAAAGAGGAGAAATTGTATTCCCATCCCCGATGCCTGTGATTTAACCATTGCAGTTGGATGGTCACTGCCATTCTCCCCAAGCCAGGAATGTGCTGTACAATTGATCAAGAAGTTGTCCTCAAAAGTCACATTTTCTGATATTCCTGCCCTCTAATGTGAGATTCTGGATCAGTGGTGCTGGAAGAGCACAGCAATTCAGGCAGCATCCGAAGACAGGCAAAATCGACGTTTTGGGCAAAAGCCCTTCATCAGGAATAAAGGCAGAGAGCCTGAAGCGTGGAGAGATAAGCTAGAGGAGGGTGGGGGTGGGGAGAGAGTGGCATAGAGTACAATAGGTCAGTGGGGAAGGAGATGAAGGTGATAGGTCAGGGAGGAGAGGGTGGAGTGAATAGGTGGAAAAGGAGCTGGGCAGGTCGGACAAGTCCGGA
>NC_057743.1:39363641-39387188 GCF_004010195.1 Chiloscyllium plagiosum | reverse complement strand
ATGCTGCCTGAATTGCTGTGCTCTTCCAGCACCACTGATCCAGAATCTGGTTTCCAGCATCTGCAGTCATTGTTTTTACCTCTAATGTGAGATATCAGTCTTCATGTAACTCCATCCTGCTCAGCTGGAGATAAGGATCTAATCGGTGTGAAACCCAAAACTGCATCTGGTTCTGCTCAGTAGCGTTTTAATACATTTTTATTCCCATTTCTTTTAGTTCTCCCTGGACAACATGCCCTAACCATCTTTCTATTGCTTCACCTGATGTTATTTCAAAATATGTTTAGCTTGTTGCTTTGCCTGGAATTCCCCATTCAAGTGATGAATTATTTTGCAATGATGTGGGAGGAGCTATTCTCACAGGCCTCCCACTCCAGTGTGGGGCTGGACTGGAGGACAGGGAGATGCGTGGGAGAGTGTGGGGTGACACCTTGTGAAGAAACTGGGCCTACAAATCACAAAACCCCATGACGTACCTGAGATGGGGAATTAATGAGGCGGGGGTGATTTTCTTGTAACAATGTCTGTGCTCTGAATGCAAATATACTGTCATTGAATCACTAAACGTTTGCTGTGCAAAGTGATCTGCAACTAATTGGTCAGATTTTTGTTCACAGCTGTAAAACACATCCAGAAACATAATTTATGCAAATTTTAGTTTTGCTTAATGTTCATAATCTCATTTACTTTAACTCCAATGAAAATAAGGTTCCACAAGAGTATGTATTCTATCAGATACTGACTGTACAACTTCATTTCACAAAGGTCGGTTTGTATGAAAATGGTGATATCATTTGTTCTGTATTAACAGTGAGTTTTGTCCATTGGGTTTTTAAACTGGCTTCTTTGTAAACACAAGGGTCACTGACAGATTTCAGAGATAAAGTTTAAAAATAAGTCACAATGGACCCACACTCGTGAGAGAGAAAAAGTGGAAGGGGAGGGGGAGGGATGGAACAAGGGAGAGAGAGCTGATGAGTTTAACCTGAAGGTCATTGTGCTTCAGACAAAGGACAAGACTGAGAAAGCAAGACCTTCATGATGATCTCATCCAGTACACAGATTGAACTGATAATAGGCTTGTGTCACTCTAAAACTCAAGCAAGTCACCCAGCCAACTGAGCTAACCAACAATTCAGAAATAGAATACAAGCTGGATATCAAAAAGACTCTAAAGCAGGTTTAACCAATATCTGTGGTAACCATCTTACTTTTCTGTTCAGTTTGGAAATGAGAGGCAATTTTGGCAAAACATACTTCAAAACAGTTGCACACAAAAGTTTCCTTTATATCTTTAAAAGAAGTGCAGTCATAAAGTCATAGAGTGAGAATGTTAAACTTGCCTGAGTGGACGTGAACTGACACAGTTCAGAAAGCAGTACTTAGCTGCTGTCACAGAGAAGTGTCTTATGATTAATTTGGTTAGGGGGTTTCCAATGTGGAGTCAAGTTTCTGTTTTCACTTTGTATACTGACAAAGGTCAAGAACTTCACAATACAGCTTCGAGTTGAAGTGAGAAATAAATTCTCAGCAACAATCTCTGTATTCTGCATTAGTTTATGGAAAATGAAATGACATTGGCAAAACTTTGAAAAGGAGATATGGTTTTTGGGCTGAAAAGCTGTTGATTTGGTATGAGTATGTGAGTTTGTGTAACACTCTGGCGGTAACGTCTTTAAACCTGTGGGCACAAAGCTGTAGTTTCAGTACTTCTGAGATCAATTGCCTTTTCTTTATTTGCCCTCAGGTGAGGGCTGGAGGATTCTCAAGAAGCTGACTACAGGATCTATTCCTGCTCTCAACAAACAAGGGTCCTTCATGGTCTTAGGGAGAACTGGGCTAAATTCCCAGATTTCCTCAGGAAGTCTTCCTGTTTGAATTCAGTCCCAAGGAATGCAGAAAGAGCGAGTGAGAGAGCAATGTTGGTGGAATTTTTGAATTAATGAAATTAGAAACTGATTCTGGTGAATCAACCTACACATTATGGGTTGTTTCAGCAAAGATGATTGGTGAGTCATTACTATTGGGTTGAGAAGTGTAAGAGGAGGAGATCAGGTCAACCTAAAGGCAGATAGACACTGATGTGTCATACAATGTCATGACCTTTATAGACTTGTGCAAAGTGGCTCCATATGGTGATTCCAAAATGAACCTTATTTTAAAATAAGACCATTACTATATGATGGAACTGTACTTGTGTCAGGAGGAAGGATACTCAGGGAACACAACATAGAACAATAGAGTGTAGAACAGGCCCTTCGGCCCTCAATGTTGCACCGACCTGTGAACTATTCTCAGCTCGACCGCCTACACTATCTCATCATCATCCACTTGCTTATCCAAGGATTGTTTAAATCGCCCTAATGTGGCTGAGTTAACTACATTGGCAGGTAGGGCATTCCAGACCCTTACCACTCTCTGAGTAAAGAACCCACCTCTGACATCTGTCTTAAATCTATCTCACCTCAATTTGTAGTTATGCCCCCTTGTACAAGCTGACGTCACCCTCCTAGGAAAAAGACTCTCACTGTCTACCCTATCTAATCCCTGATCATCTTGTATGTCTCTATCAAATCCCCTCTTAGTCTTCTTCTTTCCAATGAGAACAGACCCAAAGCTCACAGCCTTTTCTCATAAGACCTACACTCCAGACCAGGCAACATTCTGATAAATTTCCTCTGCACCTTTTTCAATGCTTCCACATCCTTCTTGCAATGGGGCGACCAGAACTGTACACAATATTCCAAGTGAGGTCGCACTAGCATTTTGTACAGTTGCAGCATGATATCACCGGATCACAATCCCTCTACTAATAAAATCTAACATACTGGATGCCTTAACAGCACTATCAACCTGGGTGGCAATTTGCCGGGATCAATGTACATAGATCCCTCTGCACATCCACACTACCAAGAATCTTTCCATTGACCCAATATTCGGCCTTCCTGTTGTTATTCTTCCCAAAGTGAATCACCTCACATTTATCTGCATTGAACTCCATTTGCCGCCTGTCAGCCCAACTCTGCAGTTTATTCAAGTCCCCCGGCAGCACTGCCCATCACACCACTGATGATTTCGAGGTAGGGACACTACCATTGTGCTACTTTCCCAGCTATTTTCCCTTTCGTAAATACTATATCCAGAACTGCTCTTAGACACAACTGAACTGGGTTCTCCCCCATTGCCAAATCCCTGGTGCTTTTTTTCTATTAACCCCCCCACCAGTAAATTGCTGTTTCCAATTGAATAACTCACGTGCAAAGCCTTTTAAGGGCAAGAACCCAGCTCTTAAATATAATCTCCAAGGAGTATTGTCCAGATTAAATCAACTCAGGAGTGGTTCTGTTTGAAAAAGACCTGCATTTCTAACACTGACATCTCTCATTAACACCTTCTCACCCTCTCTATCTCCATCCACTTGCTGTTTCCCTCACACTTCCTTACTGTTTCAGTCATATACACACTCGCTTGTTTCGCAGTTAATTTATTATTGTTGCATGTACCTAAATACAGTGGAAAGTTTTGTTTTGTATGCAGTACAGGCAGACCATAACATACAAGGACACAAAGATCATAGGTTGATTGAACAAAGTGAGGAATACAAAGTTCATACTTTAAAAAAAAACACAAAACCCCAGGTTATAGTCCAACAGGTTTAATTGGAAGCATTAGCTTTTGGAGCGCTGCTCCTTCATCAGGTGGTTGTGGAGGTCACAACTCACAACCTCCACAACCACCTGATGAAGGAGCAGAGCTCCGAGAGCTAGTGCTTCCAATTAAACCTGTTGGACTACAGCCTGGTGTTGTGTGATTTTTAACTTTGTACACCCCAGTCCAACACCTGCATCTCCAAATCAAATGTTCATACTGATATTCATAAGTGTATTCCATATTTTCACTTTCTCTTTGTACTTCACTCTCTTGCCCACTTCTCCTTCTCTCTCACACTTTCTAACCCCTTTCTAAAAGCACTAACGTCTTCCCTGTATCTGTTTCCAGGATCTGTAACTGGGACAACCCCACTGCACTGAACCTCGGTACCTGACTGATATTCAGTTTGCTCAGGGCACAGTGGGTGTGTGTAGAAGGATTTCCAGTTTATGAAGCCACTTAAGACCATAAGAACTGCCTCTATTTCCCCTCATTTAACCTTAACATCAAGCTGCCTGAGAAAATGAACTTGTAATAAAACCTCAGCACTGCCAGATCTTTCTCTATTCCTGCACTTACCAATCTGGGGACCTCTCCATGCCATGCTCCCACTCTCAGAGAAATTCAAGATCTTTAAGACAGAAGAGAACAAACCATCAACAGTGAGCACTGCACGAGGCTGAACATGATGACCAACAGAGAAACGGCTGCAAATCGAATTGACAGGGGGCCTTCCTGGACTACAGTTCACAGAATAAAGCGCTGTACTCTGAAAGCTTACGATTTCAAATAAACCTGTTGGACTATAACCTGGTGTGGTGTGACTTCTGACTTTGTCCACCCCAGTCCAACACCGGCACCTCTACATCAGAATTACCACAACAGCGAAAGAAACTATTGGTCTCATCGTGTCTGTACCGACTCTCGGAGTAAGCAATTCACTGAATATTAACAAAGCACTTAACGACTCCTGTCCTCCCCCGTAACTGAAAGGAACGTTGACTTACTTGATAAAAACAGGAGAACAAAAAGTACTGTGACTTCTCCAGCTCCTGAAACTGCTCGGGCTTGCTGTTTTTCCAGCCTCCTGCTTGTTGTCCCATAACCCTGCACATTGTTCATTTTCAGACAACAGTGTAATTCTCGAATGAAAACGTTGATTAAATCTGCTTCCACCATCGTCGGAGGCAGCCAATCGCTACTTCGCTATTTACAGACTGATAGAATCTGTTGAGAGTCGAGTCGGAACTGGAATTATTACTGTATTTTTAAACTACAAGGTAGAGGCAGAAGGGAAATACTTTGCTCGTTTCTACTCCCCACCCATGAGAGATCTGGTGTATTTTTTGTGGCTTTTGTTTTATCAGATTGTTCAGGATTGGGTGCGATCAGTATCCACTGAATACAGCTTTGCTCAGTTTTTAACTGAATGTTTTCATTTTCTCTCCCCTCCACCTTACCTCAGCTTCAACCTTCCAGCTCAGCACTGTCCTCATGACTTGTCCTACCTGCCTATCTTCCCTCCCACCTATCCACTCCACCCTCCTCTGACCTATCACCTCCATCCCCACCCCCACTCACCTATTGTACTCTATGCTACTTTCTCCCTGCCCCCACACCCCTCTCATTTATCTCTCCACTCTGCAAGCTCCCTGCCTCTATTCCTGATGAAGGGCTTTTGCCCGAAACGTCGATTTTCCTGCTCCTGCTCTACACCAACATTGTCAGTGCAGTCTCAGTCAATGGGTGGGAATCAGATAGCTTCCCAGTCAGATCTGGAGTCAGGCAGGGCGCCCTCTCTCTCCTGCCTGGTTGGTGTGCTGCATAGAGCCATTTGCCGAGTCCATCAGGAAGGATGCGAGCCTGAGAGGGGTGACTATTCCTGGCAGCGGGGGTCTGCAGGTTAAGGCCTCCCTGTACATGGATGACGTCGCCGTTTTCTGCTTGGATCCGCTGTCCGTGCACAGACTCTTGTGCATTTGTGACCAATTTGAACGGGCCTCGGGGGCCAAGATAAACCGAGGCAAGAGCGAGGCCATGCTCTTCGGGAACTGGGTCGACCAATCCTTCATCCCCTTCACCGTCAGGACTGACCACCTGAAGGTGCTGGGTATTTGGTTCGTAGAGGCTGGGGCATGTGCGCAGTCTTGGGAGGAGCGTATCAGCAAAGTGAGACAGAAACTGGGCAGATGGAAGCTACGGTCACTCTCCTTCGCGGGTAAAACCTGATCATCAGGTGTGAGGCACTGTCAGTGTTGTTATATACGGACAGGTCTGGTCTATTCCCAGGACCTGTCCCATCGCAGTCACCCAGACCATCTTCCTGTTTATATGGAGATCAAAGATGGCCAGGGTCTGAAGGGACTCGATGTTCAAAGCTCTGGGCAACGGAGGAAAAAACACACCAAATGCCACCCTCACGCTGATGGCCACCTTTGTGTGTGGCTGCATGAAGCTGTGCGTGGATCCCCGGTGCGCAAACACCAAGTGTCACTACGTACTGAGGTTCTACCTGTCCCCGGTGTTGCGATGGATGGGCCTGGCCTCGTTGCCGCGGAACACTCCGAGTAGTTGTACTGTTCTGTATCACCTGTCCTTCGTAGAGAAATTTATGAAGAAAAACACATTTGACCACAAGTCCATCGGGAAGTGGTCAGCATGTAGTGTCCTTGAGACCCTTCGGGAAAAGGAGAAGGTGGATCCTGTCGAGCGGTTCCCTGAGCAGACTGTCAAAGTCATTTGGCAGAATGCCTCATCGCCAGGACTTTCCAACAAGCACCAAGACATGGCTTGGCTGGTGGTGAGAAGGGCTCTGCCTGTGAGATCATTTATGCACGCCCGGACTCTCTGCCGCACTGCACGCTGCCCTCGAAGCGGCTGCGGGGTGGACGAGACTGTCACACACCTCCTCCTACGCAAAGGAAGTCTGGAGATGTACGCAGTGGTGTTTGTCGAGGTTCGTCCCGAGCAGCACCGTGACGCGGGACTCCGTGCTCTACGGCCTGTTCCCCGGGACGCACACCGAGACGAACATCAACTGTGCCTGGAGGATCATCAACTCGGTGAAAGGCGCTCTTTGATCTGTCCGAAACCTGTTGATCTTCCAGCTGAAGGAGCTGACCCCGTCTGAGTGTTGCAGACTGGCACATTCCAAGGTCCAGGACTACGTGCTGAGGGACGCACTGAAGCTTGGGGCAGCTGCCGCCAAGGTGCCTTGGGGAAAGACCACCGTGTAACATCTGCCTGACTAAGCACAGGGGGCCAACACAGTAAGTGGGCTCCGCTGACGCCTCAGCTAAATATGTGGATATTTAGCCTGCCTGAATGTTTTTATTGGAGAAAGTGAGGACTGCAGATGCTGGAGATCAGAGCCGAAAATGTGTTGCTGGAAAAGCGCAGCAGGTCAGGCAGCATCCAAGGAGCAGGAGAATCGACATTTCGGGCATGAGCCCTTCTTCAGGAATGTTTTTATAGGTTGCTCACATTTCTGTGAAGTGGGAATAAGCCTGTGTTTATATCCACGATATGACATTACATTTTATATTAGCATTGGCTCCCTGTTGTCAGGGCGCAGTTTCTGTTGTAACCCGGAAACATGATTCATTCAACAATAAGTGAAACAAACAGCAAAATAATTTGACCCGAACAAGAAACTACTGTCAGGTTGACACGGAAACGCTTGTGATTCATGTGTCTCTGCATTATTTTGTCTGCCCCGAGTTGTTTTTCGCATAAAACGGAAACAATTGCAGGAAGGAAGGTCTCCGCCCAAAACCCGAAATGTTGAAATAGCTTAATGGCGCCTCCCGTTGGTCACAATGCCACAGTGCATTGCAATATCTGCACCATCCGACAGGGGGCACATTTCTCATCAATAATGCTTGACCATTGATCAGTCTGCAGCGTCCTCAGCTGTTGCTTATTGATATTACAGTTAGACGAATGGTAATTCATTGGAGTTTCGAACAATGACAGGTATTCTCATTGAAACGCAAGCGCTTGTCAGGGTAAAGCTGAAAGGATGTTTTTTTTTCGAGCACACTGGATGTGGGGCAGCTGGTCCAGAGACAGTCCCCTTCCCCTCTGACACAGTCAAGGAGGAGAGTCCTTGCAATGCACACACACTGGTCCAGCTCCCTCAAGAGCCAGCTCTCAGAGTCAGCAGGATGTCTGACTCTCCTGTTTCCCCGCCCCCCTATTTTTTAACCCCCACACTACCGCCTAACTGCGGTAGCTGAAAGGATGTTTCCCCTCATGGACCATAGGGCATTGGCTCAGAATAAAGGGGAGTCAATTTAAAATTGAAATGAGGAAGAATTTCTTCTCTGAGAGGCATGGCTTGGAGATGCCTGTGTTGGACAAACTTAAAAATCATACAACACCAGGTTATAGTCCAACAGGTTTAATTGGAAGCACTAGCTTTCAGAGCGCTGCACCTTCATCAGGTGGTAGTGGAGGTTAAGATCTTGGAGATCACAATGTATAGCCAAAAGAGTCCAGTGTCATGGAGATGTGATACAGTAAACAATTTTAGATTAAAACTTTCATCGTATACAATGGGATATGCTAGTTTCTGTTCTTTTATATGTAAATCCCAGAACTCCTTTTAAATTACATTCTCAAGACAGCTCAGCTTTTTAACCAATAGGTGTGAAGTCTGTCTGTGTCCCAATGCTATGCCAGACTGACAAATCCTCTGTAAAACTATACAGAGTTTAACTTAGATTCATGCAGTTTTTGAGCAAAATAAAATGTAACTCTGCAAAATAAAATGTTTATGTTGCTTAGAAACTGCATGAATCCATGGAAAACTCTGAAACTATACAGAGGGTTTGTCCATGCTTAAATTGCTCGTAGTGTCCAGGGCTGAGCAGGCTAGTTGCATTGGCCATGGGAGATGCAGGATTGAGGGGTGGGGTGGGTGATGCTCTTTGGAGGGTTGGTGTGAACTTTTCCGGCCTGTTTCCATGCTGTTCGGATTTAAAAAAAGAAAATTGATCACCATCTGATGAAAGCAAAATATTTTGGAGGCTGGAAGCCTGAAATAAAATCAAAGTCCTAGACAAACTCATCAGGTCTGGAAGCATCTATGGAGAGAGTGATTCTTTATTTACCAGCTTTTATCAATTTGAAAGAAATTTGAAATGTTGACACTGCAGTGTTACCAAGTGGGAAGGTGTAGGTTCTGAAGGACATGGGGAAAGGGTGTTTTGTTGAGATGCTGTGAATTTCTATGAATGGAGCTGCAACCAAAACTTTCATGAAGTGAATGATAAAGTCATGATTGCTAAAACTCAGAACCCTTTGTTCTGCTTTTCCAATCCACATAGGCACCTGAAGCAATGCTCAAAGGGCATGGGCGTGGGTGAACACGCCCTCGAAATCCCCAAATCACCCAGAAAATCCTCTCCAAGGGTTAGCTTCGGGGTTTGGCCTCCAGGGGCTGGGGATTGGGCACCAAAGGCTGGGAACTGGGAGATGGTCCATCGTGTGGGAGGAGAGAGAGGTGGGCAGCGGGAGGGGTGTGGAATGATGGCTGGAGTGAAGTCTGGGAATTGGGAGGGACGGGCAAGTGGGAGTTCGGATTGCTGGGTGCTGGGGGTCTGCCAAGAAGTAACATTGGTTGAGATGCAAATCTTTGTGCCAGTATAGCTTTGAGAAGTGGGGCTTCTGCCAGTAGAGGGCAGGAGTGAGAGAAGGAGGTGATTTCAGAATGGTTTAGGGAGAGATCAGGCAGACTTCAAGGGAGGGAGGAAAGAGGGCTGTGGTGTGTGGGGGGAGAGGGAAAGTTGGAAAGGAGAGGAAATAGTTTTAAACCTGCCAGCAAAGGAATATTCAGCTAAGTAGGTTCCAAAAAAAATCACCATTGTTCCTGACACACTAATATGGATTTAGGGCTGTGTAAGTTCAGGAGCTATTAAGAAAAATAACTCAGTATGTGCTCTTGAACTGAACACTGCATCAGTTGCTAAATTAAAACCCGAAATTGAGATCCGAGATACAGTAAATAGGACGGAACCACTGCCTGGTTAAAATGTTTCAGCTTTTCTGAATAACGTCGAATCTCCTGTTCCCTGGATGCTGCCTGACCTGCTGTGCTGTTCCAGCAATAAAGTTTCAGTTTTGGAAATATACCCAATGTGACCTGTGGCAAATATATGTTTAGGGTGATGGCTATTCATAAGTAGAAACGTGTCACTGTGACAATGCTGTAACTTTAAGAGGTTATTTTATCTTGCTTTCCTTTAAAAGAGAGATTTAACGAGAGGTGATGAGTTGGCTAGAGAAAGCCACTTGAGTAAACTGCTTGGGAAGCCTTGGGTTTTTTTTAAAAACAGCCTGTGACCAGCTCTCACAGGTTGGCAATCCTAGGTTTTGGTTTTAAAGACATCAGAAGCTGTTGGGGTCTCAACAGAGTTAGAAGCTTCAGTGACTGTCTCCTGGCTGCCACTTGCTCTGAATTTTCACTTGATGTTTGTTTTTCCCCAGATTGAAGAACTACATCTGTGTCTGAATTTTCTTTTATTTGCCAACAGCAGAAACAGCCCTCTCGCCCCTGCAGTGTCCTCCTCACTCACATGGGGGCTGGTGCCAAAACCGGTGAGGATCTCAAATTTGAATTGAGGCTGTTGTCAGTAATGTAGATTTTTATTAACCACAAAATGGCTTTTCAATTTAAAATAACATAACAAAATAGCTTTAGTTTTTTTTTGACACTGAACTTGAACTGATGCTTTACTGAGTTGCTAGCACTTAGAGAAAAGAGAAAACAATGGAGTTTTCATAATAGTAATCATAAGACAGTAATTTGGTATTCAAACTAACCTTGAACATTTTTGCAAGGTTTATGAAGGTTTGTAGCTCAAGTTGAGGTTTAGGATGTAGGTTTGCTCGCTGAGCTGTAGGTTTGATATCCAGACGTTTCATTACCTGGCTTGGTAACATCATCAATGGCAACCTCCAAGTGAAGCGAAACTATTGTCTCCTGCTTTCTATTTATATCTTTCTCCTGGATGGGGTTCCTGGGGTTTGTGGTGATGTAATTTCCTGTTTGTTTTCTGAGGGGTTGATGGATGGTACCTAGATCTATGTGTTTGTTTGGAGTGCCAGGCCTCTAGGAATTCTCTGGCATGTCTTTGCTTAGCCTGTGCTGAAAAATGTGTTGCTGGAAAAGCACAGCAGGTCAGGCAGCATCCAAGGAGCAGGAGAATCGACGTTTCGGGCATGAGCCCTTCTTCAGGAACGTCGATTCTCCTGCTCCTGTGATGCTGCCTGACCTGCTGCGCTTTTCCAGCTACACATTTTTCAGCTCTGATCTCCAGCATCTGCAGTCCTCACTTTCTCCTCCTTTGCTTAGCCTGTCCCAGGATAGATGTGTTGTCCCAGTCGAAATAGTGGTTTGTGTTCCCTCTGTGTGACAGCCAGACTACTAAGACCTCTCAGAATCCTAGTAGCACACAAACCCACCAACACTCTCAAACAAAAACTAACAAACTTAAAAGACCCAGTACAACCCATGGACAAAACCAACATCGTCTACAAAATTCCATGCAAGGACTGCCACAAACACTACGTAGGACAAACAGGAAGAAGGTTAGCCACCAGGATACACGAACACCAGCTAGCCACAAAAAGACACGACCCTCTCTCCCTCGTAGCCCTACACACGGAGGAAAAAAAACACCATTTCGACTGGGACAACACATCTATCCTGGGACAGGCTAAGCAAAGACATGCCAGAGAATTCCTAGAGGCCTGGCACTCCAACCATAATG
Source organism: Chiloscyllium plagiosum (assembly GCF_004010195.1). Taxonomy (NCBI): domain Eukaryota; kingdom Metazoa; phylum Chordata; class Chondrichthyes; order Orectolobiformes; family Hemiscylliidae; genus Chiloscyllium; species Chiloscyllium plagiosum. The sequence goes on along the minus strand of NC_057743.1, from coordinate 39,375,762 downwards.
CAATAAACAAACACATAGATCTAGATGCCATCGATCAACCCCTCAGAAAATGAACAGAAAATGACATCACTACGCACCCCAGGAACCCCATCCAGGAGAAAGATATAAATAGAAAGCAGGAGACAACAGCTTCGCTTCACTTGGAGGTCGCCACTGATGATGTTACCTAGCCAGGTAATGAAACATCTGGATATCAAACCTACAGCTCAGCGAGCAAACCTACACCCTAACCTTGAACTAGCAAGCATGGGATGATTTTGTGCGTCAAACAATCTGTTTCTCAGGAAATATCATTGGATTAGCCTGCTGTCAATCATATCGCCTTGTTACATTTGATTGGTCTTTTCTTGTAATTAAGGTTGTGCTGTCTCAAAATACATATAAATAATGTGTAATCTTCAAATGTAATTGTGCCATTTCTCCACGGAACACAGAAGCTGTTAACCTCTGTGTTGCTGGATATATCTGTGCCAGGCAGCTTTAATTTATTAAACTGGTAACCTTGCTTTAAACAGACTGTACTCCGAGTGATTCTTTAACTGATCTCGAGCCAAGGGGCCCTTTGGGAAGGGGTCCATATCTTCACTGGAAGGACAGTTGCTACATGTTGAGGGACACGCTGAAGCTTGGGGCAGCTGCTGCCAAGGCGCAGTGGGAAAAGACCATCGTGTAACACCTGCCTGACTAAGCACAGGGGGCCCATGCAGTAAGGGAGCTCTGCTGACCCCCCAGCTAAATATGTGGATAGTAAACGTACAGACCTGTATATATGAATGATTACTCGGTCTCTGTATGCAAAGAAATGGAATGTTTACGTATATATGGCATGACTAATTGTACAGATCATCAAATATTTTATGAGTAAAGTATATTTTTGAAATAAAAGAAAAGGCAGTTGCATAGATTAGTCAAGCAACAGCCTGACATATTCGTACTCTTAAAGTCATACCTTACAGACCTGCTGGAATATGCCTTCATGAAGGAAGTCTGGGGAAAGATGCAGTGGTTTTTATTCAGTTTTGTCTCCAGCAGCTCTGTGACAGAGGACTCTGTGCTGAGGGATGCACTAAGCTTGGGCCAGTTGCTGCTAAGGCACAGTGGGGGAAAGACCAGTGTCTAAGGGCTTTCTGCCAAAGTACAAACAGGTGTCCAGTTATTGGCCCCTCCCAATGTTTCAAATATATATAAATAAAATCTTGTACAAGTAAGAGATGCCTTTGGTTTATTTGCTGGATAGAGTCAAACAGAACCGAACAGCTTCAATAGCTGTGTACGTATCCAAAATACTGTTATGAATAATGTATATTTTTGAAATTAAAAAAAGGAAAGATAGCAGACATTATGTTCCGAAGCTCTCTGCCTTTATTCCTGATGAAGGGCTTTTGCCCGAAACGTCGATTTTGCCTGTCCTCGGATGCTGCCTGAATTGCTGTGCTCTTCCAGCACCACTGATCCATGACAGGAGCAACACCAGGTATACCTAAAAATGAGGTAGCAACCTGGTGAAGCTACCAATCAGCACTTGCATGCCTTTATCCCATCCACCTTCAGGACAGGTTACCATATTCCCAGCACCTTCAGGTTCGGAGGGTTCGGGGCATGCACATTAACTTGGGAAGCGCATATCTCCAAGGTCAGACAGAACTGGGATTTTGGGAGCACTGTTCTCTCTCAATTGCAACTGAAAACCTAGATGTTAGGAAGGAGGCACTCTCTGTTGTTGTATGTGGTGCAGATTGCAAAGTACAGATTCGTGAAGTGAGCCAGTCACCCAAGCCATCTTCCACTTCATCTGGAGGTGTAAGATGGACTGGATCTGCAGGGACATAATGTACAAAACTCGCGATAAGAGGAAGAAAGATGTACCCAATGTTGCCCTCATGCTGATGACCCACCTTTAGGTGCGGCTGCATCAAGCTCCTTGGCACAGAAGTACCAAGTGTCACTACTGACTGAGGTTCTACCTCCCCAGTGTTGCGAAAGATGGGACTGGCCTCATGCTGTGAAATACTCCAAGTGGTTGGACCGCTCTGTATCACCTGTCCTTGTGGAGAAATTTGGAAAGAGAAACACCTTTGACAACAATCCATCAGGAAATGGTCAGCACAGTGTCCTACGGGAAAAGGAGAGGGTTATTTCTGTCACATGGTTCCCTGAGCAGACTGTCAAAGTCATTTGGTAGAATACCTCATCGTCAGAACTTTCCAACAAGCATCAAGACATCACTTGGCTGGTGGTGAGAAAGGCATTCCCTGTGAGATCCTTCATGTATGCCCAGTATCTTTGCAAAGTTAAAAATCACACAACACCAGGTTATAGTCCAACAGGTTTATTGGGAAACACTAGCTTTCGGAGCACTGCTCCTTCATCAGGTATCTGTGTGTCAGCTCATGCTCCCCTTGAAGTCGCTATGGGGGATGGGGCATGGTTTACACAGATTGTACATGTTGGCGAACCATGTTGGAATACGCCTTCATGAAGGAAGTCTGGGGAAAGATGCAGTGTTTTTTATTCAGTTTGTCTCCAGCAGCTCTGTGACAGAGGACTCTGTGCTGTACAGTCTATACCCCGGGACACGCATCGAGACAAACATCGACTGTGCCTCAAGGACCATCAACTTGGTGAAAGACGCTCTTTGGTCTGCTCAAACCTTGATGGTCTTCCAGAACAAGGAGTCAACCCTGATTGAGTGTTGCAAACTGGCACATGCCAAGGTCCGGGTCTACCTGCTGAGGGATGCACTAAGCTTGGGTCAGCAGCTGCAAAGGCACAATGGGGGAAGAACAGTATCTAAGGGCTTTCTGCCAAAGTACAGTAGGGGTCCAGTTATTGGCCCCTCCCAATGTTTCAAATATATGTAAATATATGTAAATAAAATCTTGTACAATAAGAGATGCCTTTGGTTTGTTTGCTGGATAGAGTCAAACAGAACTGAACAGCTTCAATAGCTGTGTATGTATGCAAAGGTACGGTTATGAATAACGTATATTTTTGAAATTAAAAAAAGGAAAGATAGCAGACGTTACGTACCGAAATGGTCCCCTGAGACTAAATAACATGTACACCCTGGGGGTACAGAGTGAGTGACTGGGGGTCCTGCTGCAGCTCCCATTGCTGTTGGTGATGTCCAGGCTGGTCATTCTGGCCGAGACTTCAGCTGCATCATTGATGGGGACTCCACGGCCAGATTCCTGATGGAAACGGTTAAAGTTGTCAAGCTGCATGGCAGCTTCAGCCCCCTCTGCAGACGGAACACACAGGAGATACACCTGGTCGCAGCCGGACAGGTCTATCCACTCAAGGATAGATTTCCTGTTTGTGTCCCGAATGCTCTTGGTCAGATCTACCAACATCAGGCTGGTTCTCCTGTCTGACCACTGCCTCCTGCTGGCTGACTGTCACCTACAGGACAACCAGGGGGTGAGCAAGGGGATGTGGAAGCTGAATGTGAAATTATTGACCCCAAAAAACATTGGGGAGCTCAAAAGGGATTACACAGGTTGGAGAACCATAAAGCCTTTCTAAGAGATAGAGTCAAATCCAATGCTTGTTTGGTTCTGTTCAGTAAAATAAGAAAAAAGAAAGTGCTTCAGTGACTATATATGTATATAGAGATATTTTTATGAATAAAGTATGTTTTTGAAATAAAAAATAAACTGTTTAATTAAGACTGAAATTACTTAAATAATAACCACCAAATGATATAACTTTATCTAAAAATATAGAATCACAAGAAGTAACTTTAAACCAGGTATTTAAAGTTTGACGAAGAAATAAGTTTAAATATTTCTTTTTTGCTTTAACATCTCTGATATGAATCATAAAGCACCATCTGAAGCTGACATTGGCAGCAGTAATACCACATGGTTTAGTTCTTTGGGACAATCCTGCAAGATTCCGTGTAATTGTAAAACACATTTACAATTAAATTGCAGTTATAAATTCATTCCTCACATATTAATCAACTTGCTGAAGGGAGTAGGAAGTCTGCAGGGAATACTTTTTATTCAAACTACTCCCCACTTTGCAGAAGCATGTAATAAACTCAAATTTATTTGACCTTTTTCTTTAAAATGTCAATTCTCCTGGTTGGTGGGAGATGCAGCGTTCAGGACCCCTTGAGACAGTCTCCCTGGTGTTAAACTTTGGGGAAGGAGAGAAAGCTGCAGTGCACAGCAGGATCCAGTGGGATTTCAGTCCGTATTGAGGGTCTCTCAATCTTGGGAAATCCATTCCCAGGGTAGCTACTCCCAGCTCTGTCTGCCATTAACACCCCAATCTCCCACTCTTCTCCTCAGATGTGACACAGGATCCTCCAGCCTGGTATTACTCAATAGTTCCACAATGAGGAGGAGGCTGTATCAATGAGGGTTTGCCATTGAGGGTTTACAGGCAAGGCCTAAGTGGGGCGATAAGGTCACTGTCCATCATCCCCATGGTTCCAGATATCATTGGAGCATCTTTCAGCATCTTTTCCCAGCTGCTTATGTATTGTTGCCTACAAACTGGACAAGGTTGGGCACAGAAACCATGTAGGTGATCATTCGAATGGAATATGTGAATCTTTAACAGTATATAGGAACATAGGAACAGGAGGCCTTTCATCCCCTCAAGCCTGTTCCAACATTCAATGAGATCATGGCTGATCTGTGACCTAACTCCACTTTTCTGCTTTTGGTCCATATCTCTCAATACTTTTGGTTATCAAAAAAAATCTATCTCAGGTTTTAAATTAACAACTGAGCCTGCATTAACTGCCATTGGTGGAAGAGAGTTCCAAATCCCTACCACTGTGTGTGTAGACATGCTTCCTAACCCCTTAACATTCTAAATTCTAGAGAAAACAGGCCTAATTCGTATAATCTCTTGAAAGAGACATAAAAAGTGACAGGTGAGATAGTTGGTACATTGGTTTTAATTTTCTAAAACTCCTGAGATTTGAGGAAGGTCCCATTAGGTTGGAAGATAGTGAATGTAACTCCATAAATCAAAAAGTGTGAATGACAGACAGCAGGAAACTACAGGTACATGAGCTTAACATCTGTCACAGGGAAAATGTTAGAAGCTATTATTAAAGATGTTATATCAGGGCACTTTGATCAGTTAATGGTAATCAGTTAGTGTTCACATGGTTTTATGAAAGGGAAATCACGTTTAACCAATCTGTTGGAGATCTTTGAGGAAGCATCACCTGTGGATAATGGAGATAAAGTTGGATGTACTGTCCTTAGATTTCTAGAAAGCATTAGCTAACGTGCAACATCAAAAGGTATTGAGGAAACTGAAACTTCATGGTGGAGGGGAATATGTAGGTGTAGACAAAAGATTGGCTGACTAACAAATCTTTGAGGAAGCATCACCTGTGGATAATGGAGATAAAGTTGGATGTACTGTCCTTAGATTTCTAGAAAGCATTAGCTAACGTGCAACATCAAAAGGTATTGAGGAAACTGAAACTTCATGGTGGAGGGGAATATGTAGGTGTAGACAAAAGATTGGCTGACTAACAAGAAATAGAGAAGTAGGCATTCCTAAGTATTTTTCAGGTTGGTAGATTATAATGAGTGGTGCATCACTGGGATTGGTGTTGGGACCATAACTATTCGCAACTTAGATAAGTTATTTGGATGGATGGACAGAAGGTATGGTTGCCTAACTTGCTGTTGACATAGGAATAGGGAAAAGTAAAGTGTGAAAAGGACATAAGGGGCCTACAAAAAAAAACATAGCTCACGTGAATGGGCGAAGATCTGGCAAATGGAGTAGAATGTGGGGAATAATTAAATTATCCATTATGAAATAAAGAATAAAAGAAGCATATTATCTAAATGGGGAGAGATTGCAGAATTCTGAGATGTAGGGGGAGTTGGGTGTCCTAATGCATGAATTGTAAAAGAGTAGTATGCAGATACAGCAAGTAATTGGGAAAGCTATGATTGCAAGGGGAATTAAATACAAAAGTAGCAAGGTTATACAGGAGACTAGTGAGACTGCATCTGAAGTTCTGTGTTTTTAACATTCTTGCATGAGATGTGGCTGTGGCCGGCAAGGCCAGCATTTGTTGCCCATCCCTAATTGCCCTTGAAGTGAATGGCTTTCTGGGACATTTCAGAGGAAATTTAAGAGTCAGCTACATTGGCCAAACTGGGTAAGGAAGCGTTAGAATGTTAATGAACCAGATGGACTTATGATAACTGCGACATAGCCACCATTAGGTTCGCTTTATTTTAATTCCAGATTTATTCAATTCAAATTTCACTATCTGCTATGATTAGATTAGATTCCCTACATTGTAGAAACAGGCCCTTTGGCCCAACAACTCCACACTGACCCTCCGAAGAGTAACATGCCCAAACCCATTTTCCTCTAACTAATGGACCTAACCCTATGGGCAATTTAGTGTGGCCAATTCACCTGAACTGCACATGTTTAGACTGTGGGAGGAAACCAGAGCACCCGGAGGAAACCCACGCAGACACAGGGAGAATGTGCAAACTCCACTCAGGCAGTCACCCGAGGCTGGAATCGAACTGGGACCCTGGTCCTGTGAGGCAGCAGTGCTAACCACTGAGCCATCGTGCCGCTCATGATGGTGGGTTTCAAACCTGTGTCCCAGAATATTATCCTCGGGCTCTGAATTACTCGCCATTACACAGTTGTCTTCCCAGCCATCTTGGTTCCCTCGTTTCAGGAAGGATGTAAACGCATTGGAATGTAAAGACTATGGGCAGGTTCTTATTGGGATCTGATGATCTTTGGTGATGTTTGTGGCAGAATTGGATAAGAGATCTGGCATGGTCGATCTTGACACCAGGAGATCGCTCTATGCTTTAATGTTTTTTGACACGTGACAAGGCGAGTTTCTTGCTAGGCAGTGTCAAGTTAATTAAGGAGGATTATTTCTTGTTAAGTGCCTTGTTAATGGCCAAACCTGCTGCATTAATATTCAGCTTCCTATCTTACCAAATGTGCCAGACAAGCTAGATGTCAAGAATTCTTGGCATGGTAGTCAGAGTGGGTACCTGATGACATCAACTGGCCACTTTCTTCAAAGGAGTTCCATGTTGGTCACTGGGCTGCAGCATCTGAAGACATACTCCATGGGAACTAGCCACATGTACCCCATTTTCATAGACATTAGCATCCAATTTGTGCCAGCCTCTAAGAACCCTCATGGTACATCTCCAATCCATTTACAGGATACTCCCTCACTTCAATGCTGCACTGGCAACTCTCATTATAATGCTGCAGCAAGGACACTGTGCGCTGAGGGTGAGGGATAGTTGAGAAGTGGCTGTTTCCTAATCTGTAAGTAGGAGCCATTGTTTAAAAATAAAGTACTGCCCATTTAAGACAGAAATGAAGCAAAATTCTCTCAGAGGCAGAGACTTTGAATATTTTTAAGGTGGAGGTAGATAGTGTTTTCGTAAGGAAAAGGGTGAAAGGTTATCCGAGATTTGAAGTTTCAGTTGGATTAGCCATGATCTCATTAAATGGCAGAGCAGATTTGAGCGGTTAAAGGATCTACTTCTGCTTCCTGTTTGTATGAGATGAGGAGAAATGTCTTGTGAAGAATCTTTGCAATTTACCTGAGAGGGTGTGGAAGCTCAGTCAATGCACATGTTCAAGACAGAAGGTGATAGATTTTTGGACATTAAAGACATCAAAGGATGCAAGGACTGGGGAAAAAAATGGCAGACATAGATAATCAGCCATGCTTGAATTGGATGGTGGCAGACCAGGCTTGATGGGCCGAAAGGCCTACTCCTGTTCATATTTCTTCTCATCCCATGTAAGCCTCAAGGTAACAAAGGATGATGGTTTTAGCAGCAGATGAGCTAAGGCAGAGTGGAATCAGATGTTGTTAGAGAGATGGGAAATGGTGGTTTTAAGAAATGGCATGAGATCAGATCAAAACCAGCTCAACACCTGGGAACTAATGGAGAGGAATGGACAGAGAGAGAGAGAGAGACTGGAGTCTGGGTCTATGTGAGTGAGAGTATACAATGGTATAATGAAATAATATCCTACAAATGAGGAGATTGTGCAGGTTTCCATTTCTGATTACATGTCCATTAATATTAACTGCTTTAAGATTATAGACCATAAAAAGCCTCATAAATAGAGCCCTGTTTAAGGGTTTCTGTGAAACACATTTTCAGGCAAAGATGTTGAATACTTTTCTGAATATATGGAGCTGTGGATTCAGAAAGAGAGAATTGATGTGCTGGAACAACAGCTGATTAAAGCTTTACAGATATCAAACAGTGACTATTACAACAACCTGATGAGGGAGCAGTGCTCCAAAAGCTGGTGCTTCCAAATAAACCTGTTGGACTATAATCTGGTTTTGTGTGAGTTTTAACCAAGTAGTGACTGACCTTTTCCATCTGGCGAGTCCAGGTTCCACTGGCTCCATCCTGAATGCAATTTTGTAGTGACATAATCACTGTTATCTTAAAACCAGCATCACAAAAAACAGATTATCATCTCATCACCATGGTGCTCTTATGGGATCTTGCTATGCTGAAAAAAGGTTTGGCATTTCCAATATTACACCAGTGACTATTTATCTTTGGCAGTGAAGCACTTTGCAAGGTCCAGTGGTGGTAAAAAGTCCAACTAAAAGCAGATCCTCCTTTTATTCTTTAGAGACCTTCACTGCCTGTTGAAAAAAAATCTGCTAATAAGTCAATCCTAGACCTTGTTGATTGGTTGAATTTCCTCCCAATCAGTAAACAGGGAGAGATGATGTGAGCGAGGTCAGAGGTGATGCTTCTGATGGAAGTCATTTGAAACCTATTCCAAAGTTGGTCACTTTGGAGTGGCTTGGCCTCATTTACAGAATATTCCAGAAACAGGTTTGAGGAAGCGAAGTCTATGTCTCTGAGGACTGTGGTGAAATATGTACTTGATTTGTTTCTTCCTTCACTTGTGATGAATATACAGTGTTCAGCAGGGACTGACAATGCAACATTGCTTACTCTTGTTAATGCCGAGCTGGCAGCAGAAATGGGTCCACAAGGAATTGTCCGCAGGATTCTCGCCAAGAGCTGACAAAAGATATTAGGCTTCTGGGGATTTTAAGCATTACTCACTGCTGGGACCTCACATCCCACTACAGTAGCATCTTCTTTTATTCATTTTTATCCCTGTTCAGAGACGAATGTTATGTTTTTCCATATTCAATGTGACAATCCTTGGGAAGGGAGCGCCGTTCACTTTATGTCCTGTTTAAGATGTTATCTACTCCCGTCTCAGGTGTATTGCACTGTTCGCACCAGCAAAGGAAATCAGTAGAGAATCAAACAGCACAGAATGAGGCCACACAGTCGATCATGGCTCTGCCAGCTTTTTGAAAGAGCTTTTTAGTTAGTCCCACTCTCTGTTCTAAGTAACTGGTGTGGAGGAGCTGGTATTGGACTGCAGTGGACAAAGTTAAAAGTCGCATGACACCAGGTTATAGTCCAACAGGTTTATTTGAAATCACAAGCTTTCGGAGTGTTGTTCCTTCACCTCATGAAGGAGCAGCGTGCCAAGTGCTTGTGATTTCAAATAAACCTGTTGGGCTTTAACCTGGTGTCATGTGACTTCCAACTAAACAGCTAGGAAAGTCCTGAATCACGTGTTGTCCCAGGGGCCTGGTTGTCTGATCCAGTTCCTTTTGACTGATGCTTCACTTGTGTTGGAAATTTGAATTTTACTGAGTGAACTAGCACGAGGCCAATGTATTATTAACGGCTAAAGTGCAATTATTAGTTCTGGCTGTCTCAGAATTCTTCTCATTTATCTGTTATGCTCCCTGAAACTGCCAGGCTTATTTAAAGGAATGGTATCTGCTACTGTAGTGTATTAAATAATGGTCTTTCACCACAAGGTGCTTTGTAAGATGGAAGCACAGCATTATCTTCACTTTATTACTTGTAATGGCCCTCTCTATTGACTAAGATTAGGCGTAATTCTTACAGCCATTCCAAACTTGCAGTCTGTACCACCTGGGAGGGCAGCAGAGACCTCGAAAAACCACCACCTTCAAACCTGGCCCTCCAAGCCACACACCATCCTGACTTAGAAAGAAATCAACATTCTTTCATGGTCACTGGGTCAAAATTATACACCTTCCTTCTTATCCAGACGTCATATGATAACAAGTTATAGTCCAACAGGTCTTTTTTGAAATCACAAGCTTTCAGAGCTTAAAATAATCCTGTCGGACTATAACCTGGTGTGATGTGACTTCTGAGTTTGTCCATTCCAATCCAACACTGGTACCTCCGCATCATTCCTTCTTGTCTGCACAGTGAGTTTACTGACATCAAAACGATTGCAGCTGTTCAAGAAGGTGCCTGACTGTCACCTTCTCATGGACAATTAGAGATGGGGAACTAAATGTTGGCTGTGTCAATGATGCCTGCATCTCAGGAATGAATAATGTTTAAAAAACTGAACATTTTGCTGAGCGGGTTCAAGTTCAGACTATAAAATAGCTTGGTATTTGTCCCAAATTGGTAATAAATGAACAATCTGAGACATAAAGTTGGAACTTTTTCAGATGTTTTCTAAATCTTGTCTGACAGTGCCATGGTCAATCTGCGAATACAGACTGCTGAGTCTGGATGTTCTAAGTTGAGATTTTTGTTCTCTTCCTCAGCATTGAGAACCTTCATCTTGTTAAGCGTTTGAATAATGTAAAGCTAAAGTATGAACTGAAATTTTTAAAAAAGTTACAGTTACTTAAAGTCTTTGTGGGGATAGGGAAGGCTGGATTGTTGCAATTCTTGTTGCAATTAGCTTGAAATTCTTTTAACACCTTGGCACTGAAAATAGGAACCCTGCAGTGAAATGTACATGAGGCTGTGATACCAACAGATTTAGTTGATGGATGTCATGACATGTGTATAGTGCGAGTGGCCAACAGAACTTCTTTGAGTTCTAAAGATATCAAAGGACTCAAAACACTAACTCGCCTTCTGTCTTCATAGATGCTACAGACCCGCTAAGTGTATCCAAAGATTTCTAATATTTGCAGGATTTTACTTTTATTTGGCCACCTTGCTGGGCTATTACTGTCCCAAGCTTCTTGCTCACTGGATGCATGCCACAGGATCACTCTGGGTTCCAGGGGCTTAATATCCGATTATCCATACAATTCAACAAGTGGTTTGCAATGATCTCTGATCACAAATAAAAATAGTTTTAGTTATTGCAGTTTAAAACAATCACTTGATAGTACATAAATATAAATGTTTCAGGGGCTACTTTGAGGATGCTGCTGGATGTATAGTGACAGAAAGCTACAAATTAACTTCTCTGGAACTGGCACATCATTTCTGCTCATTTCCTGACTCATGTATATGCCAATGGTTGCCATGACTCCAGAACCCAAAGTACAATCTGAGAAAATGGAACAGGGTCTTCATAACCAAATTGACCAAGAGATAACATTAGATATGTATTTAAAAAGCAGAAAATGTGCGAGAAACTCAGTAGGACTGGCAATGTCTGTGGAGAGAAAATGTTTGAGTCTGATAGAACATAGAACATAGAACATAGAACAATACAGCACAGAACAGGCCCTTCGGCCCACGATGTTGTGCCGAACTTCTAACCTAGATCAAGTACCCATCCATGTACCTATCCAAATGCCGCTTAAAGGTCGCCAATGATTCCGACTCTACCACTCCCACGGGCAGCGCATTCCATGCCCCCACCACTCTCTGGGTAAAGAACCCACCCCTGACATCTCCCCTATACCTTCCACCCTTCACCTTAAATTTATGTCCCCTTGTAACACTCTGTTGTACCCGGGGAAAAAGTTTCTGACTGTCTACTCTATCTATTCCCCTGATCATCTTATAAACCTCTATCAAGTCACCCATCATCCTTCGCCGTTCCAACGAGAAAAGGCCGAGAACTCTCAACCTATCCTCGGACGACTTCCTCTCCATTCCAGGCAACATCCTGGTAAATCTTCTCTGCACCCTCTCCAAAGCTTCCACATCTTTCCTAAAGTGAGGCGACCAGAACTGCACACAGTACTCCAACTGTGGCCTAACCAAAGTCCTGTACAGCTGCAACATCACTTCACGACTCTTGAATTCAATCACTCTGCTAATGAACG
>NC_057743.1:39359713-39362289 GCF_004010195.1 Chiloscyllium plagiosum | reverse complement strand
ATGTCCAGCACATCTTCCTTCCTAACAGGTATCTCTTCTAGCTTACCAGTCCATTTCACACTCTCCTCTTCTACAATACGGTCCCTCTCGTTCGTAAATACTGAAGAGAAGTACTTGTTCAAGACCTCTCCTATCTCTTCCGACTCAATACACAGTCTCCCACTACTGTCCTTGATCGGACCTACCCTCGTTCTCGTCATTCTCAGGTTTCTCACATATGCATAAAATGCCTTGGGGTTATCCTTGATCCTATCCGCCAACGATTTTTCATGCCCTCTCTTAGCTCTCCTAATCCCTTTCTTCAGGTCCCTTCTGGCTATCCTGTATCCCTCCACTGCTCTGTCTGAATCCTGTTTCCTCAACCTTATGTAAGCCTCCTTCTTCCTCTTTACCAGACATTCAACCTCTCTCGTCAACCAAGGCTCCCTCACACGACCATTTCTTTCCTGCCTGATAGGTACATACATTTCATGGACACGTCGTATCTGCTCTTTGAAAAAGTTTCACATTTCCACCACATCCTTCCCTGACATCCTATGCTCCCAACGTATGCTCCTCAAATCCTGCCTTACAGCGTCGTAATTTCCCTTCCCCCAATTATAAAATCTACCTTGTTGTGCGCACCTATCTCTCTCCATAACCAAGGTGAAAGTCACAGAATTGTGGTCACCATCACCAAAATATTCACTCACTAACAAGCCCATCACTTGTCCCGGTTCATTACCGAGTACCAAATCCAATATGGCCTCCCCTCTGGTTGGACAATCTACATACTGCGTTAGAAAAGCTTCCTGGACACACTGCACAAACACCGCCCCATCCAATCTACTTGATCTAAAGAGCTTCCAATCAATATTTGGGAAGTTGAAGTCGCCCATGACTACGACTCTGTGGCTTCTGCACCTTTCCAAAATCTGTTTCCCAATCTGTTTCTCCACATCTCTGCTGCTATTGGGGGGCCTATAGTAAACACCCAACAAGGTGACTGCACCTTTCCTATTTCTGACTTCAGCCCATACTACCTCCAGAGGCAGATCCTCTGGAGGTATAAACAATTGCAGCATGATATGACTCTTCTAACTGAAGATGTCACACTGGGCTCAAAACATCACCTCTGCAATTGTTTATAATTTACATAAATGATTTAGAGTTGGAAACCAAGTACTGTTTGTCAGAGTTTGCTGATGACACTAAGATAAATGGTAGAGCAAAGTGTGCAGAGGTTACTGAAAGACTGCAGAGGGATGTAGATAGGGTAAGTCAGTGGGCAAGGGTCTGGCAGATGGAGTACAATGTTGGTAAATGTGAAGTCATCCATTGGGTAGGAATAGCAGCAAAACGGACTATTATTTAATTGATGAAAAATTGCAGCATGATGCTGTGCAGAAGGACCTGAGTGTACTTGTGCATGAATCACAAAACATTGGTTTGCAGGTGCAGCAGGTAATTAAAAAGGAACATGGAATTTTGTCCTTCATTGCTAGAGGAATGGAATTTAAAAAGGGGTGATTATGCTGTAGCTGAATAGTGTGCTGGTGAGGCCACACCTGGAGTACTGTGTGCAATTTTGGTCTCCTTACTGAGAAAGAATGTACTGGCACTGGAGGGGGTGCAGAGGAGGTTCACTAGGTTGATTCTGGAGTTGAGGGGGTTGGCTAATGAGGAGAGACTGAGTAGACTGCGATTATACTCATTGGAATTCCGAAGAGTGAGGGGGATCTTGTAGAAACAAGATAAGATAGAAGCAGGGAGATTTAAGCTAGAAATAGGGGGCATCGCCTCAAAACAAGGGGGAGCAGATTTAGGACTGAGTTGAAGAGGAACGTCTTCACCCAAAGAGTTGTGAATCTGTGGAATTCCCTGCCCAATGAAGCAGTTAAGGCTATCCTGTAGAATGTTTTTAAGACAAAGAGAAATAGATTTTTGAACAGTAAATTAATTAAGGGTTTTGGTAAAAAGGCGGGTAAGTGGAGCTAAGGTCATGGAAAGGTCAGCCATGATCTTATTGAATGGGGGAGCAGGCTCGATGGGCCAGATGGCCTACTCCTGCCCCTTTTTTATGTTCTTATGTTTCTCTCTCCACAGATGCTACCGGACCTGCTGAGTTTCTCCAGCACTTTCTGTTTTTATTTGGGATTTCCAGTGTTTTGCTTTTATTAAATATGATTTGCTGGATTTGCCATGCTACTTACCATTTCTCTTTTTGCCAGATTATTCAGAGACTATGGACCAATTGAACAGTTTCTTGGGTGATTGCTACTACTCCCTCACCACCGATCGAAGTTGAAATAATCTCTTTTAAGTTCAGTATAATGGCTTCTTCCTCCTCCTGCAGCTTGAGGATAATTACACAAAAGTTGCAGATTGTCACAAGTGAGTTCCCTACTGCTTAAGTATCAGTGATACAGATTCATATTTTATGATTATTCAGTATTTATTATTGAAATAAAAGCAACGATTGGATAAACATCGTGATGTTGCAGCATCTGCTGTGAAAAGTGCCAACATGCTTAAGCACTTTTTATAATATAGTGCGGTAACAAGACTGGAGCTGGAAGAAACTTAGCAATTCATCA